>NC_142212.1:6825993-6977508 GCF_049639895.1 Pseudopodoces humilis | reverse complement strand
GGGTGGGGAGATGGGGAACTGTGGTGGCCAAACTGCCCACCCTCAGCACATCCCCATCCTCTCCCCGCAGTCCTGCAGAGCCAGTCGGTGCGGGCGCTGGCCCAGTGGCTGGAGAGCCAGGAGGACGCCGTGCACCAGCTGCGGGCAGCCAGCAAGCAGCTCTGGGCTCGCCTCAATGCCAGTGCCCAGTCTGGTGGGCACCGCTGAGCTGCCCCTGGTCCCACCATGGGCTCCGGGCCACCATGGGAAGGGGCACCGAAGGGCAGGAGGGGGGGAGTGAGCAGGCTTACCTGCTGAGACCTGGCAGCATCGCCCCTTGGGGCACAGGGGCAATCCTGGCCCCTGTCCCAGGCTGTGAAAGAAACTGGGCTGTAAGGACCTGCATCTGCCCCAGTGACAGCCCTTCCTCTTAACAAGGCAGAAGGCATACTTCAATTAGCCTTTTAATTACCTCTTACAATCAAAGTCTTAGAAAATCACCATGATAGATACATTCCCAGGCAGGCACTGCCAACCGGCATGGCCCCATGCCTGCCTGGGCAGTGCCCCACCCCCCCCATAATTAATTTCCCACAATATTACTATTTCATATAAAGCATTTGGCTGGAAAAGGACTGAGGGTGGGCAGCTGGCAGGGCTGGGCAGAGCTCACCACTCCACACCGCTCTGCCACCATTGCTGATGCCAGCCTGGCTGGGGAGGCAGGGGCTATACCCAGCACAGCAGGGCAGGGAGAATGCTCCTGCCACAGGCACAGACACTAGGACCAGCTGCTCCACAGCCCTGCACAGCTTTACCCTCCCACCCACACTTCAGGCTGTGCCAGGCCACCCTGGTGCCCCTGCAGGACTGGGGAGGGTGTACATGAGCCCTGCCACTGAAAAGGGCTGCAGGAACCTGGATGAGACCCCCTCCCACTGTGCCACATGGATCCCCAGCCACAGAGCAGGCACACGGCAGCACGACACCACCTCCCTCTGCTCTTCTTTTATCCTTCCTATTTTTTTGGTTAAAAAAATAAAAGAGGGGGCAGCCACCCCTTGGGGCAGCTCCAGACATTAAATACTCTGCTGTACATGAATAAAAGCCCGAGGGCTGGGGGCACTTTCCCCTCACAGTGCTGGGTCTGCAGTCCAGGTGGGCTGGGGGCTCTGCCCCCCTCTGCCCATCACAGCACATCTGCCCGTTTGTCCCGCACGCGGCTCCGGGCTTTCGTGCGGGCTTTGAAGGCAGCTGAGTTGTAGAGATGCTGGAAGGAGAGGGGAGGAGAGGTAAGTTAGGGATGCCCCTCTGCCCACCTCCCCAGCAGTGCCCACCATACTCAGGCACTCAGCTGGAGCCCACAGTGACAGAGGAGGGGACTGAGGGCACAAATCTGGGAGGTGGCACTCACCTTCTCAAAGCGGGAGACCTTGCTGGCTTTCAGAGCAGCCGCGTCCAACACCAAGGGGGGCCCGAGGCCAAAGATCTCCCGTAGCAGCTCATTGTTCTGTGAAAGCAGGGCTCTGTCAACACCCAGCAGCACCAGCCCAGCAGTCCCTGGTGCACCTGCCCAGCCCCTACCTGGAGGTGGTGGCAGATGCCAGAGCCCAGCACCTCCTTAAAGGCTTGGTAGGTGCGCTGGCGTGCCCAGCTGTCCAGGTACATGCACTCCAGGCCAAATCGGATGGTCTCCTCCTGGTACTCCCCACTCTGAGCAAAGAGAGGGGCATCAGCGATAACCTGGGCAGCAGTCCAGTGTGTCCCCTGGCTCTCCAGAGAGGAATCATTGGGCAGCTGGGAAGCAGCCACACAGTGGCAGGGCAGGGCATCACCAGGCTCTGGTACCTCAATGAAACGCAGGATGTCCCGGAAAATGGATCGCTGCCTCCGTCGGTCTGTCTTGGCTCGGTACTTGTTGCTCTCAGTAGCCAGGACCTTGAGCTGGGTACACAGGAACTCTGTATCTTGGTGGCACAAGTCCTCCTGCCAAAAAGCAAGGGGTTTAGAAGGATGAGCTCCAGGCACTGCCCACTGCCATGGCCAGAACAGGGCTGTGGGATCACTGGGACCAGCCCCTCTGCTTGGGCACCTGTTGGTGACACCGGTCAATGCCAGCTTGGCTGGGGCTTGGGCAGGGTGTCACAGCAGCTCCCTCCCTGCTGCCTGGTTATTGCCCACCCACATGCCTTACCTCCAGGTCCTGGGCCAGCTCAAAGAGCAGCGCAATGGTTTCCCCAGCCAGGATGCGCAGGGCAACGCTGCTGCTGGTCAGCAGTGGTGGCAGCTGCAGCCAGCGACTGGGACAGGGAGGCAAGAGGGCAGTCAGGGAGGCCAAGCACTGCCCTAGGGGCTCCCTGCTCTGCAGCTGGCTGCCCCACACCAGCCTCCACTCACTCCACACCCCACTCACTTGTCCAAAATGCTCCTGAGGTGGGAGGGGGGGCAGATGGTGAGGAGCAGGGACCATGACTGGAGCGCACTGCAGTGCAGAGGCCCGTGCTGGGCAGGTGCTGAGCCCCCTTCGCCTGTGCTGGTAGGGCTGAAGATGCCCTCCAAGCAGGACAGGCATGATACCAGGTCCTGGAGGAGAGAAATTTGGCAGTCAGACCAGAGCTGCAATGAAGATGCCACAGTGAACTGTGCAGAGGGGACCAAAGGGACCCACCATGCCAAGGGGTGCCAGGAGCTCCCTGGAGCAGGAGAGGCTACTCTATGCACAACACCACATCTCTGCAACACAGGCCTCCCCCCAGTTCAGCTCCAGGCTGCTCAGGGAAGGGGCCTGGGCTGTCACTGATGTCCCTGTACCCCTACTCCAGCTCAGCTCCAGGCTGCCCTGGAACTGTGGGCTAAGGGCAGGTGGCATGGCAGCCCCTGGGTGCCCTCTTGCAGGGGGTACGGATGACACCCAGGAGCAGTTACCTCGAGGTCAGCAGCAGCAATGTAGCAGCACATGCCCAGGGCCGTGGCACACTGGCAAGGGAAGTGAGGGAAATGCAGTCAGATCAGCCTGGCTGGATCATGCTGGGCCTGATCCAGCACCCAGCCAAGGGGCAGCCACGTTGGGGTGCCCCTGCTTTGCCCAACCACACTCCATAGCACCCAATCCTGCCACCCTCCCGGGACTGCAGGGGCTCCCAAAGGCATTGCCCAGGCTCTCCCCACTATGGAGGTGTCCCCAGGAGGAAAGGCGCCAGGCCTTACGCTCTGCCGGGCGCTGGGGCTGGCTGTGCTGTCTGTCAGGACGCTGACGAGCAGGGACTTCAGGCTGTGGAACACCTCTTCTCCCTCCGGGCCAGAGCCCATCTGGAGGCAGAGGAGGGTGAGGACGGTGCCCGCCAGCGCCTGTTCCTCCCCTTTACCTGTGGGCAGCACGAAAGACCTCCCTCAGACACGGGTCACCGGCCCCGCCGCCCCCGGCCCGCCTGCACCCTGACCTTTCTTGAGACACTTCTCCAGGGAGTCGGTGAGCGTGAGGCGGCGCTCCAGCAGGAACTCGGACAGGGTTTTGGAGGCCAGGGCCAGGCGCAGGCTCCGCAGTGCCGCCTGCCGCACCTTGGCGCTGCGAGAGACCGTGGGACGTCACGGGCCGGGGTATCCCGGGACGGGGCACGTCCCTGCCCCTGGCTGGCAGGGGCGGGCAGCGTGCCCGGAGCGCCCGCGGGGGTGACAGCCGCTCCTCACCTCTTGTCCTGGAGGTTGTCCATGTGCTCTTTCAGCCTGTCCTCTACCTCCTCCTCCTGGCCTTGCTCACTCGCCGCCTCGCTCCCTGCCCGGGCGGCACCACGTGAAGCCGGGGAGCCCGAGGGCGGGGAACACGGCGACCCACGTGGGGGTCACCGTGGGGTCCGCGTGGCTCACCTGGTCCCTCGTCGGCGGGGCTGGCGCTCTCGCTGGCACTGCTGCAGTGGCTCAGCACCTCGCTGCCGGCCTCCTCCTCGCTGCAGGGCGAGCTCGCCCGGGCGCTGCCGGTGCCGCCTGCGAGGGTGCGGAGCAGACTCGTGTGAGCCCGGCGCTGCCAGCCCGGCCATGGCACGCGCGGTCCCGGCCCCCGCTCCCCTCACCCGGGCACCCCCCACTCACGGCGCGCGGCGCGGCGGGAGCGCGGCATGGCCGGCGCGCGCGCACCCCGCGCCCCGCCCCTCCGGGAGCCCCGCCCCTCCCCTGGTGCGCCCCCGAGAGCGCCCCCGCACTCTGCGCATGCGCCGTGGGACTCGCCTGAGTCCCTGTCCCCGTCCCTGTCCCCGTCCCTTTTCTTGCCGGTCTCCCTGCCCGTTTCTCTGACCCTCTCTCTGCACTTCTCCTTATCCAGGCGCTATTTTCACCCCCGGTCCCTCAGTATCCCTGCCCGTATCTCTGCCTCTCTCCCTGTCCTGACGCTATCTTCATCCCTGATAGGAAAGATGTGTACTGATGTATTTACAAACAATTCGACGGGTGAGGGTCTTTAGGAGAAATGAGGGTTCATGTCTTTGAAATGAGTCTTTAATGTCTCTACTAACCTCAAACCACACATGTTTGGTACAGAGCCCAGACATTTTGACTACAGTTTGAATTCCTGAACTTTAAGGCAATAGACAAATGAGTGGGCACAAAGTCTATTGCAGAACTCAGATAGCCTGAACTTCTGAACTTCAGGGGAAAATGACATGTTGAAGGGCAGAACATGTGATAGGCGGTTCGGGAAGGCTGTACCTTCCTAGTACCTCAGGCAATGGGGAAAGGAAGAGGGCAACGTGTGGCCAGGAGTTAGGATAAAAGGAGGCTGCGTCGTCCAAAAGTCGGGAGAGAAACTCTATGGAGGTATGGACCAGTGGAGTCTCTTCCTTTGTTTGAATAAAGTTGCAGGACTCCTCTGTCTCATTTATGGATACTGGCTTTTCCTAATGTGATTTTCTGCATATCCCTGCCCCTCTCCCTGCCCCTGTCTGTTTCCTGGCTCCATCTTCATCCCTGGCCACTCACTATCCCTGCCCATATCCCTTCTTCTGTCCCTGCCCCTGCCTGCATCTCATTAGGAAAATCTCATTCCCTAAGTAAAGTACCAACTAGCCTTTCTAGTATTAAATTATTTGGCCTTTACTAAGATCTATCCCTGTTACACTGTACACTGCATAGCTGTGGTTGGGGAGGCAGGCAGATAAGGCCTGCAGCCTGGGCCCTCCAACACCTCCCTGAGACCCTCCTATCATCTGGCCTCACAGATAAGTACCCCTTGAGGCAGTGAAACCGACTCCAGAACGAGGAGAGAAGGATGCCAAAGCAAAATAATTGCACTGGCTTTACAAAGCCATGGGGACAGCAGGGAATTGGTGGAGCCTTCCTGTACCCTGACACTTGAACGGTACAAGAGCCACATGTGAACCACATATGCCTCGATTTGGCTGGGACAACCCCCAGGTGTGAATAAAGAATGTCTCTTGTCATGCTCATCTTTGTGTCCTGGTCTTGCTCCTCAGGCTGCACCGGCCAGGTGTGAAATGCTCATGACACCTGTCCCTGCCTACAGCTCTGCCCCTGCCTCTAACCCTGTCCCCAGTGCTGCTCCTCTCCCTGCCTCTCCTAATATCCCTGGCTCTGCCTGTACCCCTGCCTTGTTGTCACCCAGCACCAAGGGGACACCTACCCACCCCTGCTCCTGCCTGCATCCTTGACCTGGCCATTTGCTGCTGCTGCTGACAATCACAAAATCACTGGGTTGAAAGAGATGTCTAAGATCATCGAGTCCAACCCATGCCCTAACACCTCAGCTAAACCATGGCACTGAGTGCCACATCCAGTCTTTTCTTAAACACATCCAGGGATGTGTTTAACCTAACCCTAACTCCACCACCTCCCCAGGCAGATGATTCCAGTACTTTATCACCCTTTCCATAAAAAACTTTTCCCTAATATCCACTATCTCTACTCCTGTCCTTGTCCCTGCTCCTGACTATATCCCTGTCCCTGACCATGTCTCCTCTGCCCAGTCTGTATCTCTGTCCCTGACCCCAAATGGACCCTATCTCACTCCTACTCGTATCCCTGCCCCTGCTGCTGATCTTTGCCTGCCCCATCCTTGTCCCTATCCCTGTCCCTCCCTCTCTTCCTCCCTCTCCCCAGCCCCTGCCTGTCTCCTGCCCCTTTTTCCTCCTGTCCCTATTCCCTATCCTCTTCCTCTTCCCATTCTTGCCAGCCCCTGCTCCCAGGAGCACACTCCCCTTCTGCCCACAGCCCCAGCCCATCCTCCTGGCCCTGCTCCCGAACCTCCTGTTCCCGAGTGTGAGTTTCTGTTATTTGGCTCTTCCCACTTTATTTGGGCCAGGAGAGCAGTCGCGGGATCGATCCTTTGCAGTTTCGTTTCCAGCTCGGCAGAGCCAGAAACTGAACTTGCGTCCGAAACAGAAACTGAAACTCTCATTTTCCCATCTTAAGGTAGCACGGACCTCAACACGCTACGGATCCTACCCGCTGCCTCCTGCTCCCGGGAGCAAGGGGCACCGAGGGCTCTGGTGATGCTGGCACCGGCTGCATCGCACGGCAAGGGAGGGCACCAGCCTCCCAGGTGATGCTGGGCTGGCATCAGCTGTGTCCCACTGACGGTGTTGACACCAGGACCCACGGTGAAACTGGTTATGTCTGCATCTCACTGCCTACAGTGATGCCAGGGCATCTGCTGACACTGGTGACAGCCTCATCCCATTGCCCGTGGTGACACCAAGGTAGTTGGTGGCACTGGCCACATCCCATTGCCCGTGATGACACCATGGCACAGCATGTCCCAGGTGTCCCAGCACCGCCTGTGCCCCAGCCCGGACACTTGAGCCCCCAGCAGGGGACTGGTGCCTGCGGTGGGGCTCTGCCTTTGTCCGGCTGGGCACCAGCGAGAGACCCTGTGTCACCGAAAGCACCGGGGCCATGAGGTCCCACAGCACCCCAGAGCCTGGCCAGCTGCCTGTCTGCCACCACCACCCCAGCTGGATGCCAGGGTGACGCGCAGCCACTCCTGCCCCCTCCCAGCCCCCGCAGTGGTGGCACCAGAGACACCCGGGGGATCTCGTGGGAACCACCTGGAACCACCTTAAGTTCCCAGCGGTGACGCATCGGGGCGGTGGCCCGGGAAGGTTTAAAAGCTGCTGCAGACGGGAGCAGGCTGTGGGAGGAGGGAGCTGCAGGCAGGGATAGACGTAGGAAGCAGCAAGTCAGAAAAGGAAGAGACACACCTGTCAGCATGGAATGGAGCCAGGTGCTATCCGGGGATGGACTGAGAACAGTAACCACCAAGAACCTGGATAGCTGGATCATGGACACCCTGCAGCCCAGCACAGCTTTCTCCAAGCAGGTGAAGGACACAGTGGGGCGAATATGTGAATTCCTGAAGACGACCTGCTTTGGGGGTAAAATCCGCGTCCAAAAGACCGTCAAGGTGAGTGCTGCCTGGCTTGGGGGCCAGCTGCCACCCCTGCTGCCACCCTTTACACTGTCCCATGCTCCATCTCCTGCCCTGCCTCAGTTTCCCTTGGCAGCTACAGGAGTGGTGGCAACCAAGTGGTGCTGAGCAGGCAGGGTCTCTCTCTGCAGGGTGGATCAACAGGAAAGGGTACAGCTCTGAAGAAAAACTCTGATGCTGATGTGGTGCTCTTCCTCAGCTGCTTCCTCAGCTATGAGGATCAGAAAATGAACCGAAAGGATATCCTGGATTTGATCAAGGAAAGGCTGAAGGCCTGCAGGGAGAGCTTGAGGTTTGATGTGTTCATCAGTGAGCCCAGGTACAAGGGTCCTGACAACATGCCGCGCTCCCTCAGCCTTACTCTGTCCTCCAAGGAGACAGAGGAAGAGTCCACTGATATGGATATCCTGCCTGCCTATGATGCTTTGGGTAAGGGCTGCAGGCTGGCACAGGAACAGGCAGTGGTGTCAGTGATGGGATGGCTCTCACCCTCCTTTTCACTCCACAGGGCAGGTGACCCAGGATGCCCCACCAAATCCAGAAGTGTATGTGAGGCTCCTGTATGCCTCCAGACACCCCGGGGAGTTTTCCCCCTGCTTCACTGAGCTGCAGAAGATGTTTGTGAAACGTTGCCCTGCCAAGCTGAAGAACCTCCTGCGCCTGGTCAAGCACTGGTATAAGGAGGTGAGGGGCTGCCCAGCTTTCCCAGTTCCCAATAGACACCCATCCCAGCCAGCTCTCACCCCCATCTCTGTCTTCTCTCCAGCTGCTGAATCCACAGTACCCCAATGTGGACCTGCCCCCTAAATATGCCCTGGAGCTGCTGACCATCTATGCCTGGGAGGAAGGCACAGAATCCTGTGACTACTTTGACACAGCTCAGGGCTTCCGCACGGTGCTGGAACTGCTGTGCCGGCACCGGGAGATCTGCATCTACTGGGAGAAGTACTACTCGCTCCAGCACAGAGAGATTGGTGCCCATGTCAAGGGGTTGCTACGCAGATCCCGGTGAGGACCGTGCCCAGTAGGGTAGTCCCTGCTGGCCCCCTGGTACTGCCAGGGACTGACAGCAATGCCCACTCTGTGCTTGCAGCCCTGTCATCCTGGACCCTGCTGACCCCACGGGGATCCTGGGCCAAGACAAGAACTGGGACGTGATGGCAGAGGCAGCTGCCAGCTACTGCTACTCACTGCCCTGCCTTGCAAATGTCCAGCCCTGGAATGTGCAGGTAAGGCTGCCTGAGCCTGTGAGCATCACACTCCCCCAGCCCTACCCCTGCTGTCTTTGCCCATTCGCTCTCCTGTCTCTGCAGCCAGCCCGGCCCGTGACCATCGAGGTGGTGCAGCTGTCAGGCATCAAACTGACAAGGTGTGTCAGCCCCTATACCACCATCAGGCAGCTGAAGGAGATGATCCAGCAGAATTGGGGCATCCCGACATACACACAGCGGCTGGCACAGCAGGAGTCAGGCAGAAGCAGCATCATCCTACAGGACTGCGATACCCTGGCCACACACGGCATCTTCTACAACACCACGCTGGTGCTGCTGCAGACTGAGCCCCAGAAGATGCAGGTCTTGGTCAAGGATGATAAGAATCGAACCACTACCTACACGGTGCTGCCCACTGACACGGTCCGACAGCTGAAGGAGCAGATCCAGGCCCGGCAAGGGCCTTCTGCCAAAGAGCAGCGCCTGACCTACGGCTCCAGGGAGCTGGAGGACCAGCACACGCTGGCGCACTACGACATCAAGCCCATGAGCACCATCTTCATGCTCCTGCGGCTCCGGGGGGGTGCAGACCCCCAGCTCCCCTAGTTCCCTGCCTGCTTGCACTCCTGAGCATTTCCCTCAGCACCAGCCCATGCCCCTGTGTGCCCTCCTGTCATGCTGGAAATAAATACGTTGTAGATCCTTGTGCTGCTTGCTTTGTTGGGGACAGCGACAGGTGTCACGTGGGGTGGTCAAAGGAGTTTGGGTCACCAAGCCTTTGGAATGAGGGGGGACCTCAATGCCACAAGCTGCTGGGATGGCACAGGGACATAGAGGTGCAGTGAAGTAGTGCTCCTTGAGCCCAGGGTGCTTGGTGGGGTCAGGGATGCCAGCCTGCTGCCAGCTGGACCTCAGGAGAAAAAAACAGCTCCTTTCTCTGCCTGCTCCTGCCTACACCACTGCCTGCCTCTGCTTGTGCTGGGGGCTCAAGTGTCCAGGCTGGGGTGCAGCAAGTGGTGGGACATGGTTTGTGCTGGTAGCATGGTGTCACGAGAGGCCGTGGGATGTGGCCAGTGCCACCAAGGGTCCTGATGCCAGCGGAGACAGCAGGAGGCAGCAGACTCCAAGGTCACCTTCGGTCACTGCCTCAACTGCTGCCTGTTGCCACTGGGGAAGTTTGGTTTTCATCTTCCAGAAATCAAAGTGGAGCTGAAAGCACGGGGAGCTGGAAGCCTGGGGGAAACCCATCAACCTTGGCAATGTCCCTGCAAGTCTTGTCTCCCCTCAGCCCTCTAGTGTTGCTGAACATCCCACCCCTCTAGGCTTGGGATGCCAGTGTGGTGTGGCACCGGGCTTCCCCCCGAGTGCTTCCTGGGGCTTTGGATCAGATGCACGACCTTGGGTGGCTGAATCTGCTTTATTGTGCTCAATTAGTACAAGGTCCCCTGTGCCACTTTTCTACACCCAGGGCGGTGGGTGCCATCTTTATGCTCCCACCCCTTTGTGCCCCTTTGTGCCCCCCTCCTCCTGCTGGGCCCCTGGTCCCACCAGTGCCTGTCCTGCCCCTCCGTGCTCCCACTCCTGCCTGTAGCCCTTTTGGGACCCGAGAGTGACCCTGCCGTGCCGTCCTCCCGCAGTGCCACGCTGGGGTGGGGGCACTGCCTGGCCCTGCAGGTTTACATTCATCGTAACAGTCGTTAATAAATATTTCGGTGACTCTGCGATGCCGGCAGCCGGCTGGGTCCCCACCGGTGTTGGAGCCGGTGGCAAGGGCAGTCGGCAGCCCCTCGGGGGGCTGCTCAGCCCGGCTGCCCTCCTGCGGCCCCGGAGCCTCAGCCCCCCGCCAGTGCCCCCGCAGTGCTGCCGGCAGAGCGGCCGAGGCTGTGCCCCACCTGCGGCCCCGCTCCTAGGCAGAGCCCGGCGCCCGGGGCCGACCCCCGGGTCACCAGGGGGATGCGCTGCGGGGGCCCCGCTCGGCCCGCGGCCCCTCGTGGGTGCGCCGCCGGCGGGCTCTGCGCGCCTCCTCGCCCTGCCCGCGGCCGGGGGGCCCGGCGGGAGCGCGGGGCGGTGCAGGGGATCTTCCCCGGCTCCACAGCCTCTGGCAGACCTTGTCCGTGGCTGCCAGCGGCGGGCGCTCCACCAGCTGGAGGAAGTCCCGGTACCAGACCTTGCGGCCGGGGATGCCGGCGGCGAGCTGGGGGTCTCCGGCAGATGCCACGCCCGTGGCCTGCCAGGCGCCGATCACCTCGAGGGAGAGCCGCAGCAGGGGCTGGGTGAAGCCGTGCTCGGTGGCGTGGCAGAGGTAGAGGCCGGCGTCGGCGCGCTGCACGCTGCGCAGCAGGACACCCCGCTCCGTCCGCACCACCCGCTCGTCCATCCGCACCTGCAGCAGCCGTGGGGATGGGCGGTCAGCTCGGCATGGCACGGCACAGTCCCACCGGCACTACCTGCCCAGGGAGAGCCTACCTCACGCTGGGGATCATTCGGGGTGCGCTGGTGTGTCCAGAGGATGTGGGCTTGCAGGGATTTGGGGATGCACTCCAGAAAGACGGTGCTTCCCTCCACCCCGTAGAGTTGCTTCTGGGGGACGGTGTCCCGCCTGGGATCTGCGGGACACAGCCTGGCTTTCAGCCCCCCACCATGGCAGGGTTGGCCCCCAGACTCTAGCTGAGTCCCAGCTCACCTTCAGAGCAAAGCACGTTGGGGTCCCCATTGCGGACGTCCTGCCGGCGGAAACGCCTGAGGGAAGGTGAGGGAGAAGCAGGGGCTGCAGCAGCGTCATCTGTGCTCCTCACCATGGCCTCGGGGCAGGCTGCCTGCCCCAGCACTGCACCCTGGCACGGCACCTACCTCTTGGTGTTGGGCACGTAGCGGGTGCAGGTGTTGCCATCCCAGGCGCAGTATGGGTCCCGGGCCAGGCAGCACTCGGCACAGGCTTTGCCGTAGGCTCCGCAGCGGTGCAGGGGCAGCTGGGCCAGCGCTGTGGCTGAGCCAGCATAGAGCTGATGCTGGGGAAAGAGCAGAGCTGAGCACTCCCGTGCTGTGGCACAGGGCTAGGCAGAGCCACGGTGGACATGGGAATGCCCAGAGATCCCCCCCTTACCCGCTTGGAGGAGAGCTGCAGGCTGGTGATGGGGGAGGCATCCTGTGGGCAGAGCATGGGCAGGAGTTAAAGGCACATGGGGGAACCCTGGTATGCAGCCTCCTGGCTCCACAGCCTGGCAGCTGGAGTGCCCTGGCACAACCCAGAGCATGGACAGCACATGGGGGTGCTGCTGGGAAGTCTGACTGGTGGGATGCAGAACCCTGACCCTCACCTGGAACACCTGCAGCTCCTCCAGCAGCAGCGGCTCCATGCGGTGCCAGTTCTCCTTGGGCACTGAGACCACCTTCAGCACTGTGCCCACATCTGCAGGCAGGAAGGGGTGAGGCCACAGGTCCCAGCCCCAGCATCCCCCTGCTTTCCCTCACTGCCCCATCCGTGGGGTCACTACATGCCTGTGCCAATGAAGAGGACATCGTACTGGCCATCAGCAGCGGTGACACGGTCCACAGCGATGCGGGTGAAAGTGTAGGGCACGGTGGTTTGCAGGAAGAGGGGACGCTGGCCATGGGGCAAGACAGGGTTATACATCAGCGGGTGGTGACGGGCAAACTGGATCACCTCATCTGGGAAGTCCTTGGTGGAGCCGAAGGTGCCGAAGGTTTTGCTGGGGCACTGCAGGGAAACAGCAGTGGCTAAGCAGGGTCTCACACCCCACTGCCCCAACCCCAGGCAGTAGCATCCCACTGGTGGCACCAGCCAGGACAGCCCCACACTACGTACCATGCCTGGGCGGGGGTACGGCACACGCCCCTGGTATGACACCCACTGGTAGTTGGGACCTTCCTTGTGTGCAAAGGGGCCCAGGAAAGCCCGGCGGATGTCAGCCATGGTGTAGACACAGACAGCTGAGCCTTGGAAAACAGAGCTGGTGGGAGAGAGAGGGCAAAGATGTGAGGAGGCAAGGGGGGCACCACTGGGTATGTGCAGGGCACTGGGGAGGGGGCTTGACCTGGAAGTGGAGAAGATGGCATAGACCAGAGGGTTGCGTTTGTCTCTTGTCTGCAACAGGAAAACATCCCCTGCAAGCACGGAAGGCGTCAGTGCCGCCAGTGTTGCCCACAGCTACACTGGTGGGGTCGCATCCCCGTTTACTCACGGAGCTCATCAAAGTGGGTGTCTGCCCCGTCAGGGCCTGGCACGGCGCAGACGAGCCGAGCCTTCAGGAATGTCGTCCACTTGTTCACCAGGCTGCGCTGCCCGCCCATGTCATTCTGCCAGGGAAAGGAGGACACCGGTGTCAGCAGCAGCAGCAGGTGGCACCCCTGGGCACCCCGACCCCCAGCCCACCTGCCCGTGGATGCTCTCACCCGGCAGATTTGGCCGATACGGGCGAAGCTGGTCTTGCCCAGCCCCTGCTGCCGTTCAACTGCCGTCTCACGGAAGAAGAAGTAGATCTTGTCATCGTCGGGGTCCTCACTCTCTGGCACCCAAAAAACGGCCACGAACTTGGGCTCTGGGGACAGAGAGGGGTGGTGCTTCCACTAACTCTGCTCCCCAGGGACTGTTGGGGTCCCAGGGGAGGGTGCAGAACCAACCCTGCCCAGCTGCAGAGCAGAGGCAGAGTGAGGATGGGATTCCCTCCAGACATTGGTGGGGACACAGAAACCCCTGAAATCATCCTCTGGAGGCAGTGAAGGACAATGTACATCTGAGCCTGAGGGAATCATTGCCCTGATACCTCCAGGCAGCAGCACTGCTGTGCCAGGATGCCAGTGGTCCCCCTCACCCCCCACCCCCCACCCTCCCAGTCCCCAGCACTGACCATTGAGCCAGCGAGAGTCATGCTGCTCCGTGCGGATGGAGGGACGTCGGCCCAGGCTGCGGAAGATGGTAAAGTCACGGCCCATCAGATCGGTGGCCACCCCAGAGTAGAGCTCCTCGCCTGGCAGGCACCGAGGGAAGCGTTATAGGGGACCCCCCGGCACCCCTGTGCCACGCTGCACCCAGTAGCAGGCTCAGAATGCTCTTACCCACAAGGACAGAGGCGGCTGTATGCCGGGGGTCATACGGGCTCTTCCCCTTGCCATCCTCAGTGTGGCGCGGGTCCAGCTTGAAAACAGGCTCCTGGAGAGGGGTAAGGATGGGAGATGGGCAGGTGGCAGCAGCTGGGGGCTGTGGTGGTGCCAGGGGAAGCTCACTTCTGCATGCTGGCCAGCCTCGACGAAGGCACAGACTGGGTGGAAGGCACCAGTGCCACAGGCATACAGGTGGGTCCGGTTGTAGGGGTGCAGGATCTTCACAAAGTTCATGCACTCAGCCTGGGGATGGAGGGAATGAAGGATAAGGTAGTGCTGGGGCAGGGCCCTGGCATAGTCCTGCCATCCCACAAGACGCCCCATCGCTCACAGTGATGTCCTTGCCGGCCCAGTTGCATTCTTCCCTCCACTCCACGGGAGCCGGCCAGTAGATCTGCAAGTGGAAAAGGGGATGCTCACAGCACTTGGTGCATGGGCACTGCCCCACCAGCATGTCCCCCCGGCCCTGTTACCTTCCTATCCCGCCGGCTGATGTCATCCAGGGCCAAAGACAGGAGGTGGTTCTGGGCGCCCACAAAGAGACGGCCGCGCTCCTCATCCAGCAGCAGGGCCTCGTAGCAGCAGGAGTGCTCCAGCGAGAAGAGGCGCAGCCCATGGCGAGCCCGCAGCTCTGCCGGGACCCACCGGCACTGCTCAGCCCGGCCCCGCCACTGCCTGTCCATCTCCACCGCCTGGGACACGCTCCGAGGCTGCCTGGGTCAGGCCACGGCCCCCTGCCATGCCATCCCCTCCCCCAAACCTGTCCCACTGGCTTGACTAGGTTCACCAGGCCCTTGTCTGTCCAGCATTCATCCCCATGCCAGCCCCACACCCACCCCTGTGTCCCCTGAGACTCACCCCCAAACCACTCAGCAATGATTCCTGTGCCCCTCGGCACCCATCTCTGCACCGCTCACCCGGCAGCCGGGGAGAAGGGGCCATTCCCTGCCCCGCAGAGCTAATCCCACCGTGGCGGGAACAAACAGCCCTTTGTCAGGCTGGGAGGAGAGCTCTTGCTGAGACCTGCCGCTGGACAAAGCCCCCTGCGCCGTGCTGGAGCCCGTGGAGCGGCCACTCGGGGCTCAGCTCCCCAGCTGGCACGACATTCCCGACAGGTATGGCACAGCTGTGGCTAGGGAGTGCCACCATGGTGCACACAGGATAGGGGCACCTGAGCCAGCACATGCTGGGAGTGAGGTCCCAAGGACAGGCAGGTGGCCCCGGAGGGGCTGGCATCAGGTAAGGAACATGGCAGCCAGTACCAAGACCTGATAGTCCGTGGGGAGGGCGGCGGCAGTGTTGGGGATGTGCCGGTGCTGGGGTTTTGCATCCCTCCCACCATGCTGCCCCCCAGGATACTCCCATCCCTCGGAATGATGCTGGGTGCTGCTGACCCGTAACCAGTGCACCCACACCTGACCCACGCCCCCCACCCTGCCCGTGTCCCATGCTCACCGGGGAAGGACAGCTTGAGGCGGGGGGTGGCAGCAGGTGGGGGGCGGCCAGCGCCGAGGCTGCGCAGCAGAAGCAGGAGCAGGAGCAGCGTGTGGCTCATGGCCGGGGTCTGGCTGGTGGCGCCGCAGCTGGGGCAGAGAAACAAGACCTCAGCTCGGGTTACAGCCCCCTCCCCACAGCCCCCAGACCACGAGCCCTCCCCGATACTGCCAACGGTGTCTGGAGAGCCCTGAGCATCGGCATAGGGCAACTCCAGGCATGGCATGAGGGGATTCCCCACTGGGCTCAACCTAGCAGTTGGAGGGGATGTGAGCCAGGCACATCCCTCCCTATTTTTAAGCCCCCATTAATCCAACCTCAAACATAATGGGCTTCGGAAACACCCCTCTTGCTCCTGCCTGTGGGGAAAGAGAGGCAGCCCAGCCAAGCAGCATCCAGCCCTGCCCATGCCTGTCTGAGCCCACCAGCAGGATTGTGCTGGGCTCTGCCATTCCTGCCTGCAAGCACAGAGCTGTCCTATAGGAATGGGGACAAGGACAGAGCAAACACCGAAGTGGTGACAACCATATAATAGGGCACCCTGGGCAGTCAGTGGGCTCCTGAGCACTGGGCAAGCTGTCCATGATGGTAGTCATGGGGTCATATGCCTCAGTTTTCCCCACTGCTAGAGCCCCACCGTTAGCTCCCGGCCTTTCTTGTATCACCAGGCTAACGGGAGCAGGATTTTGGGGGGGCTCTGGCTAAACAGGTGCCCACAATACCCAGAGGGGCCCATGCTGGTGTGTTTGCCACACTGATGGTTGCCCACCACGAGGTAGGGAAGTCCTCCTCTGGCAGCAGCACGCTCTCCCTTGGGGAGAGGGAGATGATGGTTATCAGGGCACTGTGCCAGAACACAGATCCCACCTTGCCCCCTGGCCGTGCTGCAGTGCCCTGTGCAAGGCACAAACTGAGCTATGCCGGTCATCAGCCCCTGTGGGTCTCACCCGTGGCACAGCCACTGGGGCCTCACCAGGACGCTGGTGACAACCAAAGCCCCACCACAGCCCTGGGGCTCGGTGCAATCACCGCAGGCTCTACTACCCTCCCTGAGCTGGGAGGGTCACATGTACATGGCATGGACAGGGGCTCCTGCGGGCAGGGCAGCCCCTCCAGTCTGGTCGGTGGAGGTGAGCCCGGGGCAGGCAGCGGGCAGCGCACGGGGCCCGGCTGGGCGCAGTGCCGGGTAAGGCTGCCCGGTGTCCCGGCACGAAGGCGGTCGGCGCTAATGGCATTTACAGAGGCGCCGGGATGAGGCGCGGGACCCGCCGGGCTCTGGCAGCCCCGACGGCTGCCGCCAGCCAGGGCCGTGCCGGGGCACGGGGGCTGTCCCCTGCCCTCGGCTGCCGAGCGGCCGGGACAGATCCCCGGGCGCGGACCCGCGTGGCTCTGGTTCGGCTGGCACGGGGAGCCGGCCGGGGGGCGGGCGGGCAGCAGCGGCAGCACCACAGACCCTCGGTGCCAACCCTGGCAGATCCGGATCCAGCCCGCGAAACTCCCCGGGCGAACCCCGACGCCAGCCCTCCGGTGCCAGAGGGGACACGAACCCCACCGCGAGCCCCCCCGGTACCAGCACGGGCAGCCCCCCCGACGACAGCGCACAGACCCCATCCCGGGACACTCCCCGGCCACCCCCGCACCCTGCCGGGCCCCCGACACCCACCTGTGTCCCGGCTCGGCTCGGCTCGGTCCGGCCCCGCCCGCCGCGTCCGCCGGGAGGGAGCGGGGCGGCCCCGCGGGGCGGGGCGGGGAGGGGCGGGGGCGCGCACAGGGACACGCACACGTGTGTACGAACACACGAGCGGACACGCGGGCACCCTCGCACATACACACACCCACGGCCACTCACACACCCCCCGTGCTGCCACCCCCGTGGCTCGCGGTGACACTCACGGGGACACCCACGGTGACCCCGCTGCCCCCGGGGCAGAGCTGAGGATGCCAAGCTCAGCGCACGTGTGGCTCAGCACACGAGTGGTGGCGGGGCTCCCTCCTCGCCGGGACAGGCACTTGCCCGTCCGGGTGTGGGGGCCGTGCCGGAGGGTGCCGGGGCCGTACCGGGGGTACGGGGGGCCGGTCCCGCGCCCCGCTCAGCTGCAGCCCAGATGTCTGGCCCGAGCCCAGCCCGGAGCAAACAAAATTCCTCCGCTGCCTCCCATTTTCCAGCTGCCGCTGCCAAGAATAGCAAGTGCCGAGTGGTGCCGGCAGCGGGGCCACGCGTGCCTCGGCGGGCAGGGCTCGGGGCGGGGGGAACACGAGCTGCCTTGGGGACCACACCTGCCTTGTTCTCCCCGTGCTCCTCACTGTCCTACCTGCGGGTGCAGGAGTCCGGGAAGGCAGGTCCAGAACGAGTGGGGAGGAAGAGCTGCAGGCAGCAGAGTGTGCAGGCAGGTGCAGGGCGAGCGGGGAGGAAGGGGTGCGGGTAGAAGCGGGTGCGGGCAGGTGCAGGCAGTGGGTGCCAGCAGGCAGCGAGCGCAGGTGGGCTGGCAGTGAGCGCCAGCAGCGGCTGCAGGCAGGTCAGGTGCAGGTGCAGACAGGCAGCTGGCAGAGGCAGGCAATGATTTCAGCAGGAAGCCAGAGCCGGGCAGGCAGGCCAGCAGTAGGCAGAAGCTGTGCCAGGCAGGGTGCCCGGGAAATGCCCTTTTATCCTACTGCCAGTAACCCTCGTGCTGCCAGCCCTGGTACTCTGGCACGCTGGCAGGCTCTGTTCCAGCACCACCACTTGCTCTCCTAGCTGCGCCACACTGCTGAGTGGCATCCAGCCCAGCCCAGCTTTGTGGGCAGCAAGGACAGAGATAGCCAAGGGACGGGTGGGGCAGCAGAGGAGGAGCTGGCACCGGTACTGCAGGGGTTACTCTGCTGTAAGACTTTGTCCAGGCACCAGCAGGACTTTGCGCTGGGTGGCCCCCACACGGGCATGGCCCCTGTGCCTACTGTCCCTGGATGGCGCTGAGATGGTGGGGACAGGGATGTCGTGCCCAGCCCTGCCCAGTGGGCACCTTCCCCTGCTATGCCAGCACCGTGCCTTAGTTTCCCTTCACCCAGTTGGGACTTTTCCAACTGCCGCCACTCCCGGCAAGTGTGGCGAGGTGACCAGGTGACGTCACCACCACCCCAGCCCTGGAGCCCTGAGGGGACCTTGCTGGCAGCGGCTCCGCCTGGAGAAACCATCAGGCGTCAGAAGGGCCGGGCTTCCATCCCGGAAAAACCAGCGCGGGAGGGATGCGCCACGTGGCCGCCGGCCACCCCTTCCTGCCCCACGGGGCGCTCCTGGCAGGCACCGGAGCCGCTGGGCGCCGGCACGATGGTGATTCCCATCTGGAATGGGCACCGCCACTAGCATCCCTCATCCCGTACCCTGTGCCAGCCCGCGGGAGGTTTCACAGCCAGGTACCGGTGGCCTGGCTCCCCGCCAGAGCGGGGGTGTCACTGCCGACGGCACCAGCAGGTGCTGGCGCTTTCGCTCTTTGATCCCGTCCCTGCCGCTGGCAAATCCGCACCCAGGGATCGCTGCCTCGGCCAAATCTCTCCCGGCGGTTCCGGCTCCGGCAAGCATCTGTAGCTCCGCCGGCAGCGCCCGAGCCCCCAGCGGTGTTAGCGGTAGGAAGCGGCTCCTCTCCACCTCCGCAGGGCTCCGGGGCGGAGAGGCAGCGGGCAACGGGCAAAGCTCCTGCATCTCCTGTGCTGGGGCTGAGCCAGCAGGGCGTGGGATGTATCCGTGCCATCATGGAATGCGTGCCCACCACCGGCTGCTGGATACCCTGCATGTCAGAAGGACTGGCATCTGCTAGCCCTCAGGATGGATACAAATCTCGCATCCCAAACGGAAATGGTACCTCACCAGAAGAAACGCTTGTGATTCTGTGGGGACCTGTGGGGTGACTCCCCCAAGGGTGCTACTGGGTGGTCCCCCATGTCCCTGGGGCCTAGAGAGCTTCCCTCTGCCCTGATGGAGCTATCATGGCTGAGGACATGGAAAACCCAAGGGTCAAGGCGAGCTGTGTCATGACAGCTGGTGCCATAGGCATCCCTGTGACACATGGGTGTGGCACGGCACTGCTCCCCAGCCAAGGGATGGGTTTGTGCAGCAGGGTGGCCTTTGCCAGTGCTGCCAGTGACACTGCCAACTGTCAGCAGGGGAGGAGTGTGGCATCCTCACCCCTGCCTAAACCCATGACCCGGGCACAGGGGTATGCTGCTCAAACTAGTATCCCCTGGGTCTGGACACCCCGAAAAGCTGTTGGTGGTTTGTGATGGCACTGAAGATGTGACTTTAGGACTTCTGTGGGAATCCATCTGTGGTGCATCCAGAATGTTGGGTCATGGGATGGCATCAGGCCTTGCGTGGATGCCACATTCCCGGTACAGGAATATACCGGGGAAGGATATACCGGGCAGGGGACAGAGCCCATGGCATTCCAAGTGTGCCAGTGTGAGGGCTTGGCTGGCAGCAAGTAAACATGCCTGAGATGGCTGCATCCTTGTGGCACGGCATGATGGCAATGTCCCAGAGGGACACCAGCTCTAGTTTCATACCCTATCTGTAGATACACCCACCCTGACCCTATGCCCACCCCCCACCATAGCACGCTGGTGAGACCCCAGCACCAGGGACCCCTGCGGCCCCAGTGCATTCCTGCTGGGATTAGGTACCGGCTCCCGGCACTGCCATGCTGGTGTAGCCCAGCTAATCCCTTTTTAATTGTCCCTACTCTGTGCTGGAGTGATCTGGGCTGTCCAGGGGATGCAGGTGCTGTGTGCATCTCAGTGCCTGAGCAGCTGTGGGGTGCTGCCATCATGTGTCCCTTCTGTGGGACCAAGCCATGGGGTACATGGTGGCCCTTTGGGAGAGTGATGGAGAAGGGGATGTCCATCCTCCAGGTGCAGAACAGTGGCTTTTTGGAAAGGGAAAGGGAGGGACCCTTATCTTATAGGATCCTATCCTCCTGACTCAAGGTGACCATTTGCCCTTGGCTTCGTGTCTGCCAGCATCCAGGTTCTGAGACACGCAGAGGGGCCACGTGCCTTGCACTGAAAACCACCAAAGCTCCTCAAAACCATTCATTGGGCGGGAGCAGGACACCCAGGCTTTCTGCCACCATCCAAGGACTCTCCCCACGCCAGCAGGAGGGCAGTAGGAGATGCTGGCTGAGCCCCTCTGCCTGCTGTCCAGCCCATATCCTTTTGGCCCTGCCCTGAGCCACACCAACTCTTTGGGCATCCAGCTCTTTGGGCTTTAAAAATAGGCTGGTGTCCCTGCCATGGGGTCAGTAATTTTAGCCAGGGTGTGTCTTGTCAGGAAGTACGCGGTTCCATTCATCTCCTGCTGGCCCAGCTGCATCCACACCCAGGGCTGATGTCAGCCCCTCACTGCCCACTTTCTCATCCCTGCCTCAGGGCAAAGCAGTACAGCCATGGCCACCTTGGGCCCAGGCAATGTCTGGTGGGATGGTGAGGGTGGGGAAATGAGGACAGGGGTGTCCAGCTGCTCCCCCTGACCCTTCCTGCTTTGTATCTTGGGCATCTTGCCCCCAAAGCTGGTGGCACCTGGGAGCACCCAGACAGGCAGTGGTGGAGTCCCGGCACCCTGCCCTCTTCTCTCACCCTTCTCCTCTCACCCTGGCCCCCCAACACAACAGCCACTTCAGATTGCCTCCCACGGTGCTCCCGGGGGGCTGTGCCGGCTGGGAAGGCTGCGGGGGCCGCTGCCGAGCATAATGGGGCTATTGATGGCCGAGCCAGCGGCCCCGGCACAATGGGGCCTTGTCTGCTGGCCCAGCTCCCACTCCTGCCCAGCCCCGTGCCCAGCCTCAGGATACCCCCTTTCCCAGTTGCCTCGGAGCTCACCAGGTGCCAGCCAGGGCAAACCCTGCCTTGACCGAGTCAGTGAGTACTGGGAAGGAGCAGCAGGTGGGAAGCCACCAGGTGAGCCCCCTTCCCATAAACCAGTGCCCAGGGAAGGAGCATTGCTTGGGAAACTTCCCAGCATGGTGGTGCTCACCCCTGCCACCCCTGCTGGGACAGGGCTGAGGGGTTCCTGCTCAGCTGTGGGGTGACAGGAGCAAGAAGGTGGTACATGCCCAATGATGCCTTCATTTCCCTCTCAGGGCCACGTCCGAGCCCGCTGGCACCCGGTACCCACTGCAGGGAGGCAGGGAGCTCACTGCTTCCCAGGGACCTCCACCGCCCCAGTCCCCCAACGCCACGGCCCCCCTCAATGGGCCAGCCCGGTGCCCCAAATCCACCTTCTCACCTGCTATGGTGCGTGGGCTCTGCCGGAGCTCGCCTGCCTCCTCGCCCGGCGGGTAAGCTGGGGCTCTGGCTGCCGCCTGCTCTTTAAACCCCAAATCCCCGGTGCTGGGCGCCAGTCCCGCCAGCGGCGGGGGTGGAGGGAGGGGATGCAAAGCCCCGGTCCCTGCTCCCGGGGCCGGCACCAACAAAAGGCAACTGTGTCGTGTGTCCTCCCTCTGCACCCAACGACCTGGCTGGCCGCTTGGGAACAGCCCCTCGGGACCCCAGGGCTTTCTGGGGTGCTGCCACCCCCTCTGCCTGCGCTGGAAAGGGAAGAGAGGTGCGAGCGAGCCTAGGAATCCCGATCGCAGTCGCGGTACATCCCGATGTCCCCAAGCACACGCTCCTGCCTGCTCGGTCCTGTTCCTGCCTTGGAGGAGTGCCAGGGTGAAGGCTCTCATCACCGTCCCAGTTCCTCATCTGCTTCTGCAAAGCCCAGCCCAGCAGGGCTGGAGGGGGAGGAAGGGGATGTGGCTGCTGCCATGGTGCCCGTTCTGGGGGGACTCACCCCACGGTACCCCCATAGCTGCCGTGGGGCCGGGTGGCTGCCCGTGGAACATCCCCGCGGTCCGAAGGCCGAGCAGCCGGTGACGCCTCATTAATGTGGGGTAAATGTGTAACAAGTTCTCGGCTGGGCTGGGGCGGTTTGAGCCGCATGACTTCTCTCGCCTTCCCGGCATCCTGGGAACTGGGGATTTAGCGGCTCTATCGCAGTAAAAGCCGCTCAGCCAGGGCAGGAGGGAGAAGGAAAGTCCATCCTGTGGCTGGACACGCTGGGGTGTCCAGTGGTGGCTGGATGGAACAGAGTGGACAGTGTGCTAGGCTGGGCTGGGCACAAGCCCAGGGAGGGAGAGGATGATCTCAGCCCATCTGCCCTCCAAGAGGGCATGAGGTGAGAGAGCCAGGGGAGCAAGGCTCTGTTCAGCAGTGCCTGCCAGCATGGGAACAAATGGGCACCATTTTAATAAAAAAACAAAACAGGAAATTCCATCTGGAGGCAAGGGAATGTGTTTTCCTTCTGTGACAGTGGCCAGGTGCTGACACGGCTGTGCCAGAGGCTGCAGAGCATCCAGACACGAGGATCTGTGCCCAAACAGCCGGCACCAGCGGAGCCACTCCTGCCGTGGGGTGGGCTCCGGACAGCCAGGAACCCTGCTTATACTGTGCCAGGCCCCAAACTCCGTCCTGGCAGCTGTGACCATGCAGATGGAGAGGGGCTGGAACATGATCCTGGGATGTCAGTGGCACCACAGAGCTGGGCTCTTAGCGTGTTGTCCCAGAACAGACAGTGGATCGCTGTGCCATGCCGTGCGGTGCCATGTGAAGCCCCAGGGCGCCTCACAGTGTTGAGCTCCATGGAAAGCACTGGGGTGGCCAGAGGCCTCAGGAAACAGGTGACACCCTGGAGAGCTGCCAGGCAGCATGGCCATCACTTCCCATGGAATAGATTGAGGGACTGGATCTGTCCCACAGAGGGGCAGGCAGAGTTCTGGGGTGCAAGTGGGGGGAGAGGCCTTGTTGGGACACAGATCTGGGGGGATGTGGGCTGGAGTCACACGGGTGTGACAAAGCAGTGGGTGCTGGGGAAGCCCCAGCGGGGCCAGGCTGGATGCAGGCACGGGGCAGACAGGCGTGGGCAGGGTCCGGGCCGTGGGCAAGCAGGGGGTGTGAGGGGGCGGGCAGTGGGCAGGGGGCAGGGTGTGGGCAGTGGGCAGGGTGTGGGCAGAGGGCGGGCAATGGGCAGTGGGCAGGGTGTGGTCAGTGGGCGGGCAATGGGCAGTGGGCAGGGTGTGGGCAGTGGGCAGGGTGTGGGCAGTGGGCAGGGTGTGGGCAGTGGGCGGGCAGTGGGTGGGCAGTGGGCAGGGTGTGGTCAGTGGGCGGGCAATGGGCAGTGGGCAGGGTGTGGGCAGTGGGCAGGGTGTGGGCAGTGGGCAGGGTGTGGGCAGTGGGCGGGCAATGGGCAGTGGGCAGGGTGTGGGCAGTGGGCAGGGTGTGGGCAGTGGGCAGGGTGTGGGCAGTGGGCGGGCAGTGGGTGGGCAGTGGGCAGGGTGTGGTCAGTGGGCGGGCAATGGGCAGTGGGCAGGGTGTGGGCAGTGGGCAGGGTGTGGGCAGTGGGCAGGGTGTGGGCAGTGGGCGGGCAATGGGCAGTGGGCAGGGTGTGGGCAGTGGGCAGTGGTCAGTAGCAGTGGTCAGCAGTGTCAGTGGTCAGTAGCAGTGGTCAGTGGCAGTGGTCAGCAGTGTCAGTGGTCAGTAGCAGTGGTCAGCAGCGGCAGGGGCGGGCAGGGGCAGGGCTGTGCCTTCGGCTGCCGGCAGAGGGTGCCCGGGGAGCGGCGCCGCCGGTGCCCGCAGCGCTGCCGGGGCTCCGGGCAGGGCCATCGCCATCCCGCAGAGTCACGGGCCGGCGATGCCCAGCGGGTGGTGTGGTGTCACCAAGGCCACGCCCGTCCCTCCAGCCGGTGGGAACCGGGAGCGGCTGGCCGGCGGCGGGGGCACGGCGGGGACCGGTGCTGCCGTGGCACCGCGCTGACCTTGCCGGCGGCAGAACGGGAACGGGCAGCGCTCTGGGCAGAACCGGCGGAGCTGGAGCAGCCGCCCGTGGCCTGGCACCCACGGCTCGACCTTCCCAGGGACAGCTGTAGTGCCGGGAGGGCAGCTGGCGGCCCGTATCCCCATCCCCACCCTGGTATGGTGTCACCGTCGTGCCACGGTGGCCGCTGCTACTGGTGATGGCATTTCCCATACCCATCCCAGCCCTCGTCTGTGCTTCCTGCAGCCCAGCAAGCCCAGTGATGGTGGCGGGTGGGTCCTGCTGCTCACAGGCAGGGTGGGAGTCCCAGGAGTGCCACGGAGCGGGTAGTAGGACTTCGGGTGGTGGGGGATGTGCCCAGGGGGGATGGGACTGGAGCTGGCCTCTGCTATCCCCCTGGCATCTGGTGGGACTGTGGGGGCTCTCCAACAGGGGAGCTCTGGGAAGGGTGCCGGGGGGAATTTCTGCGAAGCACCATGCTCCGCTGGTGGGAAAAAGTTACAGGGAATTGGGCTGTGGGAGAAACATGTGAGGTGGCTAGGCAAAGCCATGGCATGTGCCCTGGGCTTGTGCTGGCCTCCTGCCACTAACCAGCTGGCCCCAGCCAGCCTGCAGCCCCAGGGACTGGCCCAGCCCCACGGCAAACAGGGCTGAATTGGGCGAGCTGACCCTTGCACTGGGCAGGGAGGGACAACCCCACAGCCAGGGCCAGTGGTCTCAGTGCCATCCTGGCCATGCCTCACTCCTCCCATTGAGGGCAGCCTCTCTGCCAGCACAGTGGGTGTTCATCCTGGTTCCTGTTTCCTCCTCCCGGCTCAGCCCGGCAGCCCGTGGGCTCACTCCTGGCTGTGGAGCAGGTGGGTCAGTACCACTGGCCCCCTGGCAGCACCAGGCAGAGTGGTGCTGCCAGCTCTGCTGGGTGGCAGAGGTCCCAGGGACAGGAGCACTGGGGTGCTGGGGGCTGGCTGCATGCTGGCAGTGGCAGGAGCTGGCTGGGGCTGTTTTCCTCTCTGTTTGCTTGGCCCTGGGGACGGCCAGCGATGCGGATCAAGGCCGGCGTCCTTCGGGCAGCCAATTGTTGTCCAGCTCAGAGGGGAGGGAGAGGGGCAGCTGCCCCGGGGCTTTCCCAACCCTGGAGAGGGCCACCATGCCAGCACTGCCCAGCCTGAAACAGCACCAGGTTTAGTCCACCCAAACACATGGCTGGGGGGTGCCAGCAGGGACCCGGGGGTGCCTGCCAAGACCAGCACCTGGCGCTCCCCAGCTGCCCCCTGGTTGGGGCAGGCACCCCACCTTCCACCACCGGGGCAGCCCCGATGCTGTGGGACATGGCAGCCTGTCCTGAGTGCCAGCACGCCCTTTTGTGCTTCTCTCGCTGAATCCCATCCCTGATGGGCCATGAAAGGGCCTTTGTGCCCTCTCCTCCTCATGGCTGGATCACACCCCACAGGAGCCTGTGGTGGACTGTCTAGCCCCAGGACTGACAGTCACCCCAGGCAGTGAGGGGGTTCAGGACAGCCCTACAGGTGCCTCTGTAGGGAGCCAGAGCAGACTGCCCTTTCACTGGGACTGCAGGGGCCATATCTGCTCCTTGGTCAGCTCTGGACCAACCACAGCGCCCTGGGGAGAGGAGGGACATGGCTGTGGCCACGTTTCCATTTTTGGCCCAGTTATAAATAACTCTAAACAAGGATGCTACAGTTGTCTGGGCTGAAAGGTGTGCCTGGTCCTCCCCTGCTCCCCGGTCCCCAGCTCCCCAGCCATCTGCCACCCTGCAGCCCAGGCCCTGGGCAGTATGCCTGGCATTCCCTGGGGGCCTCCCAGCCGGCTCCACACTCCCTGACAGCTTGCAGGAAGCTTGGAGATGAGCAGGAGAGCCCCTCCCCAGGGACTGGAGACACCTCAGCACTGCCCCACATTTCCTCCCACTGCCCCATGCTGCACTGCTGGCATCACCTTGTGCCTCCTCAGAGGTTCTGGCAGCTGCCTGAGCTCCCTCCCTGTCCTCAGGAAGCCTGGGTGGCTGCAGTGTGAAATGCTGAGCTCCCTGTGGTATGGAGGACCCTGAGGCTTGGGGAGCTGCTGGAAGGCGGCTCCCAGCCCGGGGACACCCAGGCCCTTTGCACATAGGAGTGTTCCCCTGTGAGCAGGGGTCCCCCTGCAGAGTGGAGCCGCATCACCATCCTGAGAGACAATTGCCAGATCATCCCTCCAGCAGCTGATGACACCCAACATCTCTTTGCCCACCCAAGAGAAAATACTGCTGGCCCCATGTCTGGCTTTCCAGTGGGATGTGGGGAGCAACAAAGCCCAGCAACTGGGGACACTGGGGAAACAAGCCAAGACTCAGGGGAGCTGGGCACTTGGTGCTGGATGTTTCAGGAGCATCACGACTACTCAGGTTGGTTTGGCTTGAAAGGCATTTGAGTTGCATTTAAAGGCATTAAAGTCCTTGCTAAGTCCTTGCTTAATTACCTTAATGGCATTTAAGCCTTTGCCGCAGGATGGTCAGCCCACAGAAACAAAGCCCCTGGCCCTGGTGGAGCTGTGGGTGCTGCCAGTGGGGATGGTGGGCACATGGCTGTCCTGCATGGGTGGCAGAGATGACCAGGCTGCCAGCAGGTGCCAGCACCTCTGGAGGGAACTGAAGGAACAGTCTCCCTGTGCCAACAGGAACAGTTTATTCCCACATCTTATGGCTCAGGGCATTCTGTCCTCAAGTGCTCCCAAGCAGCCATGGTGCTTGATGGGTTGGAGCTGGGGGAGCCTGTGTAGGTCCCTCCAAACCTCTCAGTGGCACAGGGAGAAGCATCAGGGTTACCCTGGCGCTCGTCCTTCAGTCCTTGGTTCCCAGACTGTGGCTTGGCAAGGAGGTGATCGAGCTCAGAGATAACCCACCCTTCAGGTCTGCTGAGCAGTGCTTTGCTTCTGGCTTCTGTAAAGTTAATTGGTTTCGAGGTTCCAGGAACAAACGAAGGAGAAAAACCCACTCTCCGATGTGCGGGATCATTGAATGCTCTCTGGTGAGTTATAATTGCAAATCATGTTTTGAAATCACATTAACCAATTAGCCCGTGTTGTTGTTGTGCCCTGCCACATGACAGCATGTGCCGCGAGGGAGGCGGCGGACAAGGGCAAGGGAGGGGGCCACCAGCTGCTCCCCAGCTCCTCTGTGTCCAGGCACAAGCTACCAGCACCGGGGTGCTTCTGTGGAGGGAGGGTTGGGGGGAGGAAGGCTCCAGCCCTGGGACACGGCCTGGGGCAGGTGTCACTCCGGAGCCCACCCAGCCCGTGCTGCTGGCCACGGGCATCCCTCTCCTCTTACAATCAGCATTCCTTTTGTGCCTCACTCGCTTCGTGGTTGTGGGGTAGAGAGGGCAGTGGGGGTCTTGGAGCCCCTGTGTGTGCTGTGTCTGTGGGATGCCCAGTGATGGGGACCTGAGGCACCCACTGGAATATTCCTGGAAAGGGCAATCTCTGGGAGACTTCTTGCTTGGGAGGTCAAGGTGGTGGTGGGGGCACACTGCTTGGGCTGCAAATCTCACCATTATCTCTGCCGTATCTTCCTGCCATCTGGGCTCTGGGAACAGCGGGCAGTGGCAGGCAGCAGCAGGCAGCGGGCTCAAGGGCCGGGGGAGGAAGCCGAGCGTGACAAGGAGAGCATGTCCTGGCCATACATGGCACCCACTGCTTTGTGCCTGGGCCCTGGGCTGGCCTTGGCTGTGCTGCGACGTTTGAGGGGTTTTATGGGTTCGCTTTAATCTTTGATCTCAAAGCACGGCTGAAGGATAAGAAATAGGGCAGCTTTTGGCTGGGGGAAATGGTGAGAAGGCAAACCCCACGGAAGTGTGCTGAGGGCAAGGGCTCTGGCACAGCGCTCGGCTCCCTGCCATTGGTGAGGCAGGATGCTGCTGGAGAGATGAGCCGTGCTGTGCCGTGCTCCCCTGAAGGCTCCTCACATACGGGAATCCAGCGTCAAACTTTCCAGCCAGCTGGAGAAAACCGCACGACTGCAATTTTGCAATCCACTGGAGCCCTGACACCACCGGAGCCATTGGTGAGGCTGGCCAGAGCTGCGCTGGGGAAGCGCTGGTGACCAGAGGGCTCAGGGGGCCGAGAGCAGGGTCGTAGCCCACTCCTCTCATGTTGCTCCTGTCTATGTTGCCAGCCCGGCTGCACGAGCCTGCAGCTGCTGTGTGCCAACTGCAGGATGCTGGGACAGGCTTTGGGAGGTTTTGGGGACATCTTCACTCTCTTTTCCTCCTCTCGTCAGTGCTTTGATTTTCTGCAAAGCTTCAGCTTGACAGGGTGGAGCCCACGTCCTCTTCCCACCTGGAAGGTGGAAACACCAGAGAGGGGTGTCACATGCTGGACAAGAGAGGGGACAGTAAAAGGCTGACATGGCTGCATTTGTGCCACTTGCAGGGCAAGGGCATTTGGAGGCTGGGAAGGAGCAGACAGCCTCCGAGTCACTTCCCAGAGGTCCTCCAGCATGCTACCCCACGGCAGTCGCCGCACCCTGTGCCATGGGGCTGCACTGCCTGTCCCTGTGCCCAGCACCTGTGCCGTGTTTGCTTACGGGGCGGAAGCTCTTTGGCCGCCTTTTACAACCCTGGAGAGTTGCGTTGCCACCCATCCCGGGACGTCTCTCCGCAGGTGCCACGTGGCTGCTCCCGGCTTCACCAGAGCAGGGAAAGGGTTAAGCTGATGGCTTGAGGCCAGCCGTGCCCATCCTCTGGGTGCCTCTGGCTCCCCCGTCACACTGCCAAACCTGGCTGCCTCCAGTCCCCCGGCGTGCCAGCCAGCGCTGGTTCAGCACTTACGCATGCTGCTGTTATTAGAAATTAGTTAATGGATGTACGTCTCCAGCCAAAGGAGAGCGGCAGTAACAGGAGCCGCGGGATTGCCGGGAGCGTGAGGGCAGAGCCGCCACTGAATATTTAACATCCCTCGATGTCCAGGCTAGAGGGTGCCTCTTCTCCCGATGGCGACGCTCACTGCTGGCTGGCAAAGCCGTTTCCATCCCAGGCCGCCCGAGGCTTCGCAAGGATTTATGAAAGATATGCATAACACAAATAAAACCTTCCAGCAGCATGCGGAGCCATTCTGCCAGTGCACAGCAGCTGGGCAGGGCTTGCAGCTCAGCATGGGGGGTGGGCGGAGTCCCAAGCGTGGACCCCCAAAATTTTCCTCTGAAGTAAAAGCTGGGCAGCACAGAGGAGCAGGAAGGAGTTTAGGGCTGACAGACTTTGTCAAGGGACAGGGAATCTTTGGGGACACAACTGGTGACTCACCAGAGCCCACGGTTCTCCCTAAAGCATGTGGGATGCACTTGGGAGAAATTTCCTCTTTGGGGAACTTGTATGGGGATTTGTGTCTTCATGGAAATAGACATCTTTCAGCTCAAGTGGGGAGGTTTGATGGAGACTGGAGGAGAGGGCTGGCCTGTCCCAGTTACTCGGGGTCATGATTCCACGTGGATTGTTTACTCCCAGTGTGCTGAGATGCTGGGGTGAGTGCTGTGAGGGCAGCAGGCACCATGAGCAGGGCAGTCAGCTGGGCTGCTTAAACGTGGGAACAGCCTAAGCTTCCCGGGCCGGGGAGAGAATCTGACTGAAGGTGTGCTGCTGGGTGACCTGTCCCTGTCTGAGAGAGGGGAAAACCCTGTGCCCACACTCAACACATACTGGATTGAGCCCATCAAGTAGATTAGAGCCACTGGCCCAGCCCTTTAGAAGCAGCCACCGATCTCCGTCAGGACAGGAGCCTGAGCTGCTGTAGGTAGGGATGCCCGGTGGGGTGTCAATACCTGGCAGGACAGGGATGCCCAATGTAATGATCGTGCCTAGAGGGGCACAGATCCCATGCAGTGGCCATGTGCGGTGCATTGGGGTTGCTTGGTGACGTACCTATTCCAGATAGGGCAGCGCTGACTGGACATCGATGCCCAGTGGGGGATGATGCCTGGTGGGGGAACGATTCACTTGCGGAGGTGATGCCCAGTTGGACCCTGGTGCCCGCTGGGGCAGCGGTCCCCGGTGGGCGGCTGTGCCCGAGGAGCGGCGGTCCCGCCGGGGCGGGGCGGGGCGGGGCAGGGGTCGGTCGATGCGGAGCGGTCGCTCCACCCGCTCCCCAGCGCCCCTCCTGTGCCCCGGCGGAGAGGAGATTGGGAGCCTCCGCGCGGGGGGCGGGATCGGGTCCAGTTTAATCTCCGGCTCCGCCGGGATTACGGTCGCAGGATAGTCTCTAATCCGCAGCACCGGCCACCGGGGGCTGCTTGCCCCAGCCCGCAGCAGAGGCACCGCGGAGAGAGGGCAGGTAGGTCTCTCCGATCTCCCCTGCTGCTCTCACTCCCAAGCTCGCTGCCTTCTCCTCCGTGAAGCTCCGTGGTTGGAGGCTACCGGGCGCTCGGACCCCTCACCTCCCCTAATTCTCCTCTGCACCCCATCCAGTCCTTTCCGACCCGTCTTTCGCCGGCCCCGCTTTCGTCTCTCTCCTCCTCCATTCCCTCCTCCTCCTCCCGGCGCCGGGCAGCACCGGAAAGACTCCGGGGCCTGGCAGCTCTGGCAGGTGGCAGAGCCCCGGGGCTTTTCGCTTTGCTGTACTCCTGCCACTTCCCGGCGGCTGGCACCTTCTCACGGGTGGGTGACAGATCCCGCAAGTGCAGGGGCAGGCAGAGCCCTGCCGCACCGCCCGGGTACCCCAACACCCTGATAGTGCCCCTGGCCGGACCGCGGTGCTGGGGGCTTCAGCGTTCATCATTCCGCTGATACTCAGTGACACCAACCCCCAGACTCCCTTTACTTTCCCTTTTTTCTGCTTTAATTTTTAATCGCCCGTGGGAATGACATATGTTTCTGAAGGCTGGAAGTGGCTGTGGCCAGGATCGGGTGTCAGGGATGCCGGGGTGCCGGAGCAGGGGGCACGGGCAGGGAGAGTGATGCCGCCGTCAGGGGCACTGGGGCTGGCTGGGACCCGCGTGCGGTGATTCCATAGGCTGTGGTATTTATAGAGCCTGGCTGCCCGGGACAGCGGCGTGGAAAGCCAGGCAGCACATTGCGTTCCTGTCGGCCACGCGTGTCCTATGCCAGCCAGCACGGTGGCCCTCTCTGCCGTGCCAGCTGTGAAAGTCCCACTGGAATGAACTCTTCCCCAAGGGAAAGTGGACCACAGCGGGTGGTTGCTGGACTTGGGGTCCCCAAGCTGAGCTGGCCCTGCAGTGGCATGGGTGAGACCGGGGACCTGGCAAGTCCCCAACAGGTGGGATGACAGGGAAGCAGAACCCTGGCTGGCTGCAGAGCGCATGGCTGTGCCGAGCTGACGCGGATGAGATGGGGAATTTTCCACTGGTGTTTGGACCGGGCCCAAGAAGAGGTGTTAGACCTGCCTGGTCCCTGTGGCTTCAAGGGGGTACCCCAGAGAAAGGCGCCCGTGCCTCGCAACACTGCCCTGTCTCCCAGAACAGCGTGCCCGTGTGCCTTGGCTCTGGTGGCCAGGGATGCTGAGGGGCAGTGGGACACTCCATTCCACTCGGGGGTGGCATGGGGGTGCGGGCACTGCGGGGGACCCTGGCTGAGGCGCAAAGGGCCCCACAGCACCCGGCCGTGCTGCAGCTGTAATCACACGCCGGGGCCACGGCCACGGCAAACAAACAAGCACCGGCAGAGCCTATTTTCCTTGGCGCATGGGGATGGGGGAAGGAGCGGAATCCCACGGGCTCCTTTGGAAGTGCAACCCTTGAGAAAACAGAGGCGGGTCGGGGACAGGACGGACCCCCATGCCCCCGGGTCTCCTCGCCGCGTGGGTCTCGGCCGCCGCGTGCCTCCCCAGCCGCTGACGCAGGTCTGGGACTGGCTGGGTCCCCCATGGCAGCGGGGCACAGCCAGCCCGGTCCTGCTGTCCCCGTGGAGCAAATGTCAGGCTGGTCCAATGGTGAGAGTGGCATGGCAGGGCACAGTGGTGGTGCCACAGGACTTGGGCGAATCATGGATCCTGATTGCTACGGGGGGCTGTGCTGGGGGTGCCGGAGGGACACGGGGCTGTGGCTGAGGCCAGTCCCTCCTGATGTCCCCAGCGCTGCCAGCAGCAAATGGCACCTTGGAGGTTTTGCTATTGACCCCTCTGTGTCATCCCGCTAAGGCTTGTTGTTTTTTGGGGAGTGTGAACTCCTGGAAAGCATCTTGCTTCCAAGGCAAAACAAAACTGTAGAGGTGTGGTAGAAAACCTGACGTGTCCTTTTCCAGGCACTGTCTGTCCATCAGTCTCTGCAGTGCCACTACCTGTGCCACCATCTTCCCTGGGTGGCCCTGCATTCCTGGAGGGCAATGTTTGAAGTTTAAAACAAAACCCGTCATACAGTTTAGTGCTGCCTGAGATGCTTTGGGCTCAAGCTGGTGTCTCACCCAGCCTCCCCAAGAACCACACTGAGTGCCATTGGCCTTGTACTGTGCCCACCCTGTCCCCATCCCCATGCTGCCAGCTGCCACCTGACCTTGTACCACATGGACTCAAGCTGGCAGGTGACAGCAGCAGCCTGGACTGTCCCAGTGCTGGACATGACTCCCCTCACCTGGCCTCAGCTTCCTCGCTGCTCTTCCCAGCTTGCCTCAGTACTGGTGCTTGGATGCTGAAGGATGTGGCAGGATGGTGGTGGCTGATACCTGCAGTGCAGCCCCATCCTGGGTTGTGTGCCTGGCAGGTGATGCCATGGCTGAGCTGTGGCACTGGAAAACCCTCTCCATGGCTCCACCACCCCCTCTCCTGAACTGCCTTTCCCCTCCCTGGTGTGTCCCAAACCCTAGCACGTCCATTGCTGCAGGACAGTGGCCCCGGGCCAGCTCAGCTGTTGCCATATTCTCCAGGCAGGCACATTCCCAGGCTCAGGCAGAGCTGTTCCCCAGGACATGGGTGCCACTTGGGCTCTTAGAGGTAAGACCCTGGATGGACACTGCTGTCCACATGGTGCAACAGAGATGGGCAGAAGTGCCCACGCAGGTGTTGGTGCTGCCAGAGCCCTGCTAGCCAGGACAGCAGCTTCCAGAGCCACTTGTTCCTACTTGTTGGTGCCAATCCTGCCCTGGCCGGAGCACCAGGGGAATTGCCTGACCCAAGGCTGAGCCGTGGTGTGGTATCTGGGGCTGAGAGGTGAGCCCAGGAGCAGTGCCTACTCTACCCAGCTCGTGCTGGGGGCATGAGTGGGGCTGGCATGACCATCTTGTGGGGCTGTCATCTCCAGAGGATCTCAGGTGGAGCTATCTCAGGGGAATCTCCAGAAGATCTCTTTGGGGAAGGTCTAGAGCAGGGCTATCCAGAGAGGTTCTCCAGCCATGCACCAGGCAGGTTGCCTCGAGCTGTCCTTCCCCACAGCTGCTGGGGTTCCCATGCCCATGTGGCTGCCCCCCAGAACATTTGCCCCAAAGCTGAGGTGCCTGGCCATCCCCTGAATGGCTGAATTTGCCTTTTTGGGTGTCCCTTCCTCTGGGGAAGGTGGCACCCTGACACTGCCTTTGCTTGGCTGGGAGGTGGGGGGTGGAACACCACAGGTTAAAAACAGGTTTTGGTTGCTAATTTTAGGAAGGCAGGCTGGGGGGAAGGCTATTGGCTGTATGTGCTTCAGAGGAAGGGCAGACCCTAGTCCCAGGGCAGCTGTGGAGGGGGGCTCTCTGTGGAGGGCAAGGAAAGGGGGGGTTTCTCTGCTGTGTGCCCTGCTGGGGTCAATTTCCCTGGGGAGGGGTTGCTCAGAGACCACCCAGGTTTGGGCTGTTGCCCAGCAGTGCCCGTGTGCCCACACACCCCTGTGCCCAAAGCAGTGCCAGAGGCTGACCAGGGACCCCAGGCTGGGGTCTCGCTGGGCCCAGCAGCAGTGCTGGGGGTAACCCCAGGGCTGGGGCTGATGGCAGTGGGGAGAACACGAGTGGCATCCCTGCCCACTTGCCCATGCCGCCCATCTCTCTGGCAGGGCTCCGTCATCGGCACAGCCTCAGGAAATATGAGACCTGTGTGCCCAGCTCTGCTGAAACCTGAAGAGCCACCTGGGCAGGCGGGCAGGGGCGGGGGGGTGCCATCCCCCGGGCACACACCGGGAGCAGCAGCGGGATACCTGGCTGCCAGCACGCAGGCCGGCAGCTGCGGCAGGCTTGGCGCTAAAGCCGGATTACCACCCGGAATAGTCCCACAGCCCCAGCTGGGCCGGATTATAAAGGATTCAACTGCAAGGGAGAGGAGATGGGGAGGGAGTCTGCCCTGTGGGGGTCCCTGGCCTGGGGGAGCACTCACCTGCCGCCAGGGAGAGCCTGTGCCTTCATTCCCCACGGGTGGGAGCAGTGGGTGCTCACAGACGGGTGTTGTGGGCTGTGGGGGCATGGTGGGCCACAGCCCCCTGGGCTGGTGCTGCCTGGCACGGGCACGGCCGGCAGGACACTGTCCCCACGAGTGCCACACTGCCACCGGCACCGCTGTGGACTGTGCTGGGCCGGGGCTTGACCGAGGGAACTGGCACAGTGCAGGAGCCAGGCTTGCCCAGGGTGGTACACATCCTCCTGGCCACGTTACCAGATGCAAGGGACCTCCCATCCAACATATCTGATGGCATTGCTGACAGAGGTCCCCTGCTCTGCCCCCCACTCCCAACTGTGCCTTGTTCCCGCTGGGATTTTCCACCTTTTAAATAAAGTCTGCCTGAAAGCGAGATGTGAGGCAGAGAGAGAGATGCAGTCCCTTCGAGATCTGAAACCCACTCCATGGTGCCCTGGTCCCTGAGAAAGGCTGGCAGGGTGCCGGGGTGAGGCCAGGACTGCCCGTCTGCCAGAGCAGGGCAGGGATTTGGGAGCCCTGCTGCCCCACACACGTGTCCCCATCCCAGCAAGGGCGGGCAGGCGTCTGTGCTGGCCGGGACGCGGTGTGCGAGAGCAAACGCAGCCTCTCCTGAAGCGCAGACGTGGCCGGCGGGACGGTACGTGCCGTCCCACGCATCTGGCTCCGTGCTCCATCAGCACCAGGGCCCAGCTCAGGCTGCCTGGCCACACTGCAGTGCTGGTGGGGTGTCACCAAGGCCTGGGACAGCTGGAGCAGCCTGGGAGAGGTGGGAGGTCTGGCTGCAGCGGGGCTGTCTCTGTCCGTGTGTCCCAGAGCCCGGGACACTGCACTCCAGGCAGCGGAGAGGCGCATGCCGGGAAATCGATGCAGCTTGCTCAGCACCCCCAGGAACGCGGCCCTGGGTGCCACAGCGGGGGGGTTGTGCCCATGCATGTGGGCAGGTCCACACCATCAAGCTGGGCAAGTGGGCACTTGGGCTGGTGGTCAGGAGTGGGATGTTGCCAGGCAGCGTGTGGGCTACCCAACACGGCAGTGAAGATGGCAGCATCCCATCTGCGTGGCACCCTGAGGAAGGAGATCCTTAGGGAGATGCTCTTTGCCCAGAGCAGAGGGTTCCCAACTAAGGTGGGCACGATGAAGTGGTGAACCCACCAACCCCAGGCTGGAGGGGAACCAAGCCACCTCTTCAGGGCCACCCATCACTCTGTATTTGTTGTTCTGCCTTATCGCAAGGCAAACAGCGGCAGGCAGGGCTCTCACTGCCCGATCGAATCGTCTCATGCTCCCTCCTCTTTCATCTCCCCCCTTCCCTGGCCGCTGCCACCAGGAGACCCTGGCCGAGGGGCAAAGGCCAGGGCCAGCTGGGGAAGTGGCAGTGAGTGGTGCTGAGCCTTTGCCAGGGCTGTGCCAAGGCTGTGCCAGGGCTGCCCGGTGGGAGGAAGCGTCTGGGTGGCAGAGCGAAGCCCGGTGCATGCTGAATGAGTTTGGCCGTGCCGCTTGCTATTCTGAGAGACGCTTGGGGGAAGAAGTTGGTATTTCCTGAGCTGCCCAGAGAGGTGTAATTATAACCTGGGAGAAGAAAGGGGCTGCAGACAAGAGTGTCCAGCCTTCCTGGCGCCCGTGGGGGAGCGGGCAGGGGAGTGGGCAGCTCCTGCCTGCCACCAGCGGGATGCGGTGAAGCCCTGCCCGCAGGCAGCTCAGTGGCACTGGGGGGCTGAGGGAGGTGATGGAACATCACGGATCTGGTGCCCCCCCTCAGTCCCATACTGGGTGAGTGGTGGGTTCAGTGATGCCTGCCTGTGGTGGTGGGAAGGCGCAGAGTTAACGGTGGCTTTTGGACGTGCTGGCAGCCTTGTTCAAGCCTGGATCCATCCCAAGCGGAGGCCTAGTGGAGGGGATAAATCATCACCCAGAGCCCGCCCTGCGCTTCCCTCTCGTCCCCCGCATGTCTGAACCTTCTTGTTCTGGTCCCTGCTGGCCTGTGTCCTGCCTCAGTTTCCCCACCTGGCCGGGTGCTGCAGGCAGGGTGGCCCAAATATGTTCCCGCCTCCCTGGGCCAACCTTTGGGGCTAGGCCCCCCTGGCAGTGGCAGCAGCCAGTGAGTGGCCTGGGATGACCCTGCCAGGTCGTCTTTGTGGCCTGGATGGGCAGGAACAAGCAGGGCAGCAGCTCAGGAGACCGGAGGTGCTGGCAGCCACACCCTGCCGTGTCATCCTTCCCTTGCGTGCCAGGAGGACTGCTGGACCCGACTGTGCTGTGGGAAGGCTCCTCAGATCTCTGGGGACACCAGTCCCCCGGGAGCATAAAGATGGGCATGTGCCCTGCTCAGCCCGTGGTGACCCCAGGCAGCGGGGTGGTGGGGCAGCAGCATCCTCTTGGGCTTGGGGACCGTGCTACATCCCAGCCGGCCTAACCTCTAGCTGGGTGGCACGGGCCCTTGGCTGGACATAGCCCCGGGTGTGGAGCCCCCTGGCCAGCCGGACAAGACCCCAGCCCCTCGGGGCAGTGGGGGGTGGCGGGACCCTGCCCCGGCTGCCAGGCTGCCCCAGAAAGCCACCCTGTGCCGTTTCCCAGCGGGGCGGGGAGGGCCGAGGCTCGCACAGAGGCGGCTTTGTGCGGCGTGCCAAGGCGTCCCGCGCTCGGCAGCCCGGCCGCCTTCCCCTGCCAAGGAGCTGTCTCCCGGCCCCGCGCTCTTTCCTGCTCCGTTTGTCCAGCCCTGACGTGCCCCCGAGCCCCCCGCCTTGGCACCCCGGCAGCGGCGGGACGTGGGTGAGCCCTTCGCGCCGGGCAGCACCACGGGCTTTACAAAACGGTGGCTGGGGGGTCCCTGAGCTCCCTACCCCGTCCTCAGCCGCCCTCCCAAACACCCCCAGTAGCCTGCTGGCACCCGTCTCCAGGAGGGGAAACTGAGTCATGGAGCTGAGAGCTGCAGGCAGGGGAGTGGAGGTGGGCAGGCGGCGGGGATGGGGACTCCGGGACTGGGTGCTGCTGTGCTGTGCTGTGAGCAAGGGAATGGGGTGGGCTGTGGGATGTTCGGCTGGGCAAGGGGACAATCCCACATTGGGACTCTAGTGGAATACTGGAGCTGGGGCTGAGTTCCACGGGACATTGTGTGCTGAGCGGGCAGAAGGGGGAAGCACAGCCACGGTGATGCCTGGCTCAGTGACCCCTCTCATCCCTGGGTGCCTGTCCCTGCCGTGCCACCAGCGCTGGTGCTGAGCCCAACTCCACTGTCCCTGGTGGAGGCAGGACTTGTGAGACTCCAGGCCAGCCCCTCCGGCTCTCCTGCCCAGAGCTGGACCTCTGTTGCCTCCCTCTTGCAGAGTCTGAGTAGAGCCCATAGCAAGCCCAGCTGTCTCCCAGCCATGGATACCACGGACGTGCCGCTCCAGGCTGAGATGGTGGAGCTGGTGCCCAATGGGAAGCACACGGCCGCACTCACCACCTCCACTGTCCCCTCACTGGCAGGTGACAGGTAGGGGCCTCAGGGCAAGCGGTGGTGCCAGGGACTTGGGGGGTCCTCCAAGCTGCTCCCTGCCCTTGAGATACCAGCCAGTGCTGATGCCCCCTGTCTCTGCTTTGGCTTCACTCCTCTCCCTTCGTGGACAGATTTGAGGAGAACCAGACTGGCGTGGCGGAGATGGAGGAGTTCCTGCCCCACGGTGCTGAGAAGAAACAAACACACTTCACTGACGTGAGTAGCAGCATGGGCAAAGTGGTGGGGCTGGGATGGGGCAAGCTCCCAGTGTGACTGGTTCATCCCCTTCCCGTTGTGCCCTGTGAACAGTTTGAGGGGAAGACGTCTTTTGGGATGTCCGTCTTCAATCTGAGCAATGCCATCATGGGCAGCGGCATCCTGGGGCTGGCCTATGCCATGGCCAACACCGGCATCATCCTCTTCCTGTGAGTGCCATGGGGGTATGGGAAGGGGTGTCCAGGTGTGGGGGGCTCCTCCAAGGGGATTGGTGGGTGCAGGCAAGAAAGAAGTCTCTGATTTGGGGTGATGCAGGGACCAGTGTCCTGCTGGCTGAGTCTGCCTGCTCTGCTGAGTGCTGTGCCCCCCTTGGGGGGAAGAGGAGGAGGGAGAAGGTTTGCCTTCCTTACTACAAAGTCAGACAAAGGACACGAGTGATGGTTCCTTTTGGGTGTGGAGACATGGACTGAATCTGCCCCATGAACACCCAAACTGGTGATGAGGCAGGGGGGTGGTATCCTGCCAGGACAGCTACTCACAGGCAGAGCACATCTGCATGGGGTTTGCCCCACAGCCATGTCTGAGCCCTGTGCTGTAACTGGTAACTGTGCTCTCCTCCTGCAGCTTCCTCCTCACAGCAGTGGCCCTGCTCTCCAGCTACTCCATCCACCTGCTGCTCAAGTCCTCGGGCATTGTGGGTGAGTGCCAAGTCCTCAGCAGGACCGTTCCAGGGGGTCCCATCCTGACTCTCACCCACCACGGCTCCCCATCCCACAGGCATTCGCGCCTACGAGCAGCTGGGCTACCGAGCCTTCGGCACGCCGGGGAAGCTGGCTGCAGCCATCGCCATCACACTGCAGAACATCGGAGGTGAGGATGGCGCTGGGGGGACGCGTCAGGGCTGGGGACAGGGGATGGGATCAGAGAACACCAGTGCAGCAAGACCTCCTTCTGCCCTGCAGCCATGTCCAGCTACCTGTACATTGTCAAATCTGAAGTGCCTCTGGTCATCCAGACCTTCCTGAACCTGGAGGAGAAGACCACGTGAGTGCCTCCTGCCCACGCTGCCTGCGTGCCTTCCCCGGGCAGGCGCCGGGGCTCTGGCTCCAGCTGTGCTGCCCATGGCAGGGATTTACTATCATTAAGCCACTACTATTTTTGATAACTGTCAGTGCTGAATAAGCCCCTGGGTGAGATTAAACCGAGCTGAACTTCCAATCCCTGCTCCTCACATCCCCTTGGGATCAGGCTTTCCTCCTTGAGCAGAACCTGGGGCTGTGGGTGGGGGACTGGTTGGGTATAGGTCCCCCCACCCCATGCCCACATCCCCACTAGCAACTCTAGCACCACTGTGGGGGGAGACAGAACCCTAGCTGGAGGGCCCCCAGGGATGCTGGCCTCAGGGGTCCCCAAGGATGCCATCTCAGGGGTCCCCAGGGATGTTAGCAGAGCAGGAATGCCAGCCTCAGGGGACACGTGCCCTGGGATTTGCCAGCTTAAGGGTCCCTAGGAATGGCAGACGGGCCCCCCAGTGGCTGCCTCTGCCCCCTGTGCCCAGCAGGGGTGGTGAGCAGGCCCTCTGCTTCCAGGGACTGGTACATGAATGGCAACTACCTGGTGATCCTGGTTTCTGTCACCATTATCCTGCCCCTGGCCCTCATGAAACAGCTGGGTAAGTCAGGGAGATGCTACTCATGGCACAAGGGTCTGGCACCCTGGGTCTCCTGTGGGGTGATGGTGCCAGCCTGGATGTGCTGGGCAAGGAGGGGACACTTAGCCAGAGCAAGGGTCCCGCCCACACCCACCGGCCACTCTCGTCCCTCCCCAGGCTACCTTGGCTACGCCAGCGGCTTCTCCCTCAGCTGTATGGTCTTCTTCCTCATCTCGGTGAGCACCCGCTGGCACGTGCCGGTGCCTTGGGGTGCCAAGCATCCCTCCTGCTGGGGTGTGAGGCTGGGCTGGTTGCTGTGGGGACAGCAGAGGCAGCAGGGACAGCGGATGCTCGGGGCTGCAGAGACGCTGTGGCAGGGCTGTCAAGCTGCTGGGTTATTTTTGGCTGAAGGAACCGAATGTTGTGGAAAGGGAGAAGGGGAAGGTGCCGGGAGGGCATCTGCACATGTGGCCCCTCCACGTGCTGCTGCCTTGCTCTGTCCCACTGCCCACCCCCACAGGGACAGGCTGGGGGAGCAGCATCGCCACAGGGCAGCACTAGCGAAGGGTGTCCCTTGGAGGGGTCCTGGCAGGGTCACTCTCCTGCTGGGCACGGTGCTGGTGTGGGCAAGGTGTGCTGGGAGTTGGGGGCACCAAGAGCTGACTATCCCCATGTCCCCACCACCACAGGTCATCTACAAGAAGTTCCAGATCCCCTGCCCACTTCCAGAGCAGGAGGGGAACATCACGGCCATCCTCAACGCCACCACTGTCAGCACTAGTGACTACCAGAATGGCTACACAGTCCTCCAGGCCCCTGAGCAGGACACTTGCACACCCAGCTTTTTCACCCTGAACTCACAGGTAGGGCCTGGGATGACCCTTGAGGCTCTGGTTGAGCCCCCACCACATGCACCCTATGAAGATGGGTGGTCCTGGTGCTGGCAGCACCTGCCACTGGATCCCCAGCAGTCAGTCGTGCTCCTCTCACACAGACAGCGTACACCATCCCCATCATGGCCTTCGCCTTTGTCTGCCACCCCGAAGTCCTGCCCATCTACACCGAGCTGAAGGAGTGAGTCCTGGGTGGGGGCACCCACGGGGAGGGGTGGGCTTCATCAGGCACCCACACAAAGGTGGTGCCACCCATGTGTGGGACCTGTGCTGGGGCATCGTGGGGAGGTGGGTGATACGACCCTGGGTGGGTGAGTGGGTGGGTGGATGGTGCCTGATAGGACCTGGGATGGGTGATCTCAGTTTCAGGAGGTGGGTGATCCAACCTTGGGTGGGTGAGCAGGTGGGCGGTAGGCAATATCACCCCCAGGAGATGGTGATACAAACCAGGGCGGGTGCTATCACCTCTGGGAGGTGTGTGATGCAACTCAGAATGGGTGGAGGGGTGTATGACCCCTGGGAGGTGGGTGCCATGATCCAGGGGTGGTGGTGGGACCCCTGGGATGTGGGGGCTGTAACCCAGAAAGAGTGGGTGGCTGGTTGATGGTGGATGATTCAACACACCACCCTGCCCAGGAAGGGGAACACAGCCCCTCTCTGGACATCCCACACACACCCCAGAGTGTTCTGGCATCACCCCTCCTCACTGGGCGGGTGCTTGGTGTCAGTGCCTGCCATGGGGCTGTGCTGAGCCCACCGTGTCCTGCAGCCCCTCCAAGAAGAAGATGCAGTGCATCTCCAACATCTCCATCATGGTCATGTACCTCATGTACTTCTTGGCTGCCCTCTTTGGCTACCTCACGTTTTACGGTGAGCCTCGGGGAGCGGGCTGGGGCTGGCACACCTGTGCCAGGAGGGTGGTGGTGCTGGGGCTCACCCAGGGGCTCCTTGATGGTGTTCACAGACCGTGTGGAGTCAGAGCTGCTGCACACGTACAACAAGGTGGACCCCTTTGATGTGCTCATCCTGTGCGTGCGTGTGGCTGTGCTGACGGCTGTCACCCTCACCGTCCCCATTGTCCTCTTCCCGGTGAGTGGCCACACAGGAATGCCAGGTGGTTTCAGCACTAGGCTTTGAGAAGGGAAACTGATGCACTGATGAAGACAGGGATTGGGGAACAAGACATTCTGGGTGCCAGGAACAGGGCTGGGGCAGAGGCAGGGGTGATGGAGCAGAGGCAGGACCACAGGGACAAGGCTGTGAAGCGGTGACAGGAACCAGGGGCATCAGGGTCAGAGCCTGGCAAGGGAAAGGGGTGATGGTGATCTGCAGTGCCATAGGGATAGGGCTGGAATAGGGGTGATGGGGACCAGCAGGACTGCAGTGACAGGGTATGGGTCCTGGCTCCAAGGATGCAGTGTGATACCCTGTCCCTGTCCCCAGGTACGTCGGGCCATCCAGCAGATGCTGTTCCAAGGGAAAGACTTCAGCTGGATCCGCCACATCACCATTGCCGTAATCCTGCTGACCTTCATCAACCTCCTCGTCATCTTTGCCCCCTCCATTCTGGGCATCTTCGGCTTGATTGGTGGGTGGCAGTGCCCTGCTTCTGTCCCTCCTTGATCATGGGGTGTTGCAGCAGCATGCCAGACTCTGTCCTGATTGGTGCTCAACTTTGACTGACCCTCCCGTGCCTCAGTTTCCCCTTCTCACCACACCAGGAGCAGGTGGCTGTGTGAATCCCCCATCCCATCCCTGTCCTGGCAGGCTGGTTCCCACAGCGCAGTGCCGGCACTTGCTCTTCCCCTGCGTGTTTCCCTTCATCCCCCCAGGCAGGCTCCCCCTGCTCAGCACTCAGCTTGGTGCCAGGGCCTGGGCTGCGGGAGGGGTGTGGGGACAGTGCCAGCACACTGCGTCCTGAGTTCCTGGAAGGCTTTGCCAGTACTGGGGGGGCAAGGAGGGGGTGAGGGTGGATAGGACCTGTCATGGCAGTGGGGCTGGCAGGGCTGAGCTGCAGGGTGGGAGGCCCCTGCCCACTCTGTCCCTGTCTGCTCCAGGTGCCACCTCCGCTCCCTGCCTCATCTTCATCTTCCCTGCCATCTTCTACATCCGCATCATGCCCAAGGACAAGGAGCCGCTGCGCTCCACCCCCAAAATATTGGTAAGCATGGGCAGGGGCACAAGGATGGGGACAGGCATGGGGTTCTGAGGCTGCCTGGGAACCCTGTTGCCCTGGCCATCCCTGAGTCCCTTCCTTGTCCCCACAGGCTGCCTGCTTTGCCCTCCTCGGGGTGGTCTTCATGATCATGAGCTTGAGCTTCATCATCATCGACTGGGCCACGGGTGGGGGGAAGAGCGGCGGCAGCCACTAGCCACAAACCGGATGCCCACGCCAACCTCCCCCCCACCCACCTGGTGCCCCAGGGAGAGCCGACCCCGGGCTCAGCCCCCATGCTGCAGCCCCACCAGGATTCCCTGGGGACTTCCGCTGTTGCTGCCCATCACCTGTGGTGATGGTGAGAGGGCATGAGCCATGGCAGGCATGGAGACTCCTCAACCTGTGTCCAGGATGGGGCAGTGAGCCCGGGGCAGGTCCTGTGCCCCCAGCCACTCCAGCGGGCACCCTCCCTGCTCTGCGCCTCAGTTTCCCCATCTGTAAAATGGGGAGAATAATACTGCCCTACCTCACCTGGAGCTGACTGTCAGGTGGAGCTTTTCTGCACCCCAAGAGCCGCCAGCAGCAGACACTGCCAGGGGTGCAGGGCACTGCCTGCCGTGGGGATAGAGGACTGGACACTTTCCTGGTCCCCCCCAGATAGCATCAAGAGCCTGCTGAACAGTGTCTGTGGGGGCTGGAATCCAGCATGGCAGTTGGACCTGTGACAGCACCTGTGCCCAAGCCACCTGCCATCTCCCCTGCCATCCCCCCATCCCCAGAGAGATGCCACCGCTGCCTTGGCATCACAGGGGCACCCTGGTCCCTGTGGGCAAGTGTGGTCCTCATGCTGTGGCTGGTGGTGGCCAGCCTGCTGCTCCTGAGCCTGCCAGGGGAACTCTTGGCTCCTGGTGCCTGTGGATGGGACCCTGCTGACCCCTGGGCCCTGTATGGGGCCAGCTGCATTGCTCCAGGGAGGTGGCATACATGCCATGGGCTCTGCATTAACTGGCATCGTGCCATGCTGTGGCTCAGCTGCTGGGGGCCTGGTGCACCCGAGGGGCATGAGGGGGGCTTGGGGTCTGGGGGCAGCACTCACTGGGGGCAAGCTCAGGGCTCTGGAGGCGCCCCTTGTCTGCATGCCCAGATGCCAGGGTGATGGGCACCCCAGAAACCCAAGCTGTCCCTGCTTCCCTGGGCCAGCACTCAGAACCCCACAGCCCTCACCCATCCATCCACCCATCCATCAATCCATCCATGCCGCTGGGATGCCCCAAACCATGCCAAAACCCGGAGAGCGGCTCTCCCACCCCCGCCTCCCCTCCCAGTACAGAGGGCAGCCAGGCAGGGTGGGCAGCACAGGGTTGGGGGGGGTCTGTCCTGCGGCAAAGTATATAAGAGACGTATTTTTTTATGAGGTGGTGGAGGCTGGGATGCTTTTTATAAATACTGTACATAAGAGTAGATCTTTTTTAATGTGTTGTGTTGCTCTGGGTAGCTCTGTATAATGTACATATCACATGGGGGGGAACCACCACGGACCCTCACCATCACCCCGAGTCTGCCGGCTGCAGAGTGGCTCTGCTGTTCCTGTCACCAGCCTGGCTGCCCCAGGGCCACCCCTGACACTTGTAAATTATTGGTGGGGATGATGCTGGTGGTGGCGGCAGGCCAGAGGTGAGAATAAAGATGTGAATGTGCCCAGGTCTCGGGCATCACTGGGGCGGGTGAGGTGCTGGCATGCAGGCTGGCATCTGACACATGGCATCCCGAGGGGCACGGACAGACAGACACATGCCATATGGGTGCACAGATGTGCATGAGGACAGCAGGGACACAGACATGCAGGGTTAGTGTACACAGATGAAGAGCAGGACAGCACAGACACACGGACATGGATGCGTGGGGACCCCCATGGGAGCAGGGCCCCTGTGGGAGTTAGACCCCAGGGAAACAGGACCCTGAGGGAGGGGGATCCATGGGGAACAAGACACCTGTGAGAGAAGAATCCCCTGGAGAACAATGGGACACGTGGGAGTGAGGCCCTGGGAAGTGGGACTCCTGAGGAATGGGATATGTGGGAGCAAGAACCCTAGTAAGTGCCATGGCAGCAGCAGCCCTGGAGAGTGGGGAAGGGAAGGGCTCCAGGGAAGCAGCACATCTTGTGCCTGGTGCCAGGGCAGTGGGTTGCCCCTCAGGGCTAGTCCCCCAGCCCTCGCCCATTGCGCAGTGTGGGTGAACCCCCCCAGCCCTGGCCCCTCGCTCCCCTCTGCCGGCCCCAGGCCTGGGCTCAGTGCCAGCTCGTTAGCAAAGCCTTGTTAGCACGGCAGCCTGCTCCCACGGGAACAGCCCTGCTCCCACCACACCAGGCCCACGGGCACAGGCCTGCAGACCCCACGGGAGATGCTGTATCCCTTACCCTGGAATTCTGAGTTAAAAGCATCCCTGGCTGCCCTCATCCTGCTCAGTTGGTGGCAGTAGCGGTGTGTGGAGGGACTGCAGGGCCTGGGCAGGCATGAGACACTGCTGTGGGGCTAGCATGGAGGGAGGGTGGCTACCTGGGCATGGGCCAGGCCTGTGGGTCAGTGGGCACACCTGGCCCCCTCCTCGGGAAAAGCGGGGGGGGTTTAGTTTCTAAGGGAGCATCTCTGGGAGCTGGGCATGGGGCAAGTGCCTAAGGGACCCGCTGTCCTGGGACAGACCTGGAGATGCCCCACCCTGCCCAGTCCCTTGTCACAGGCACCCCCAGCACCTGCCAAGGAGCTCCCTCCTCCAGCGGCAGGGGACACGGGACACTGAGGAGTGAGAGCCACCATCCTGTGACACCGTGTCCGCACAGAAGGTAGCCCTGAAACACAGCATCACCCAAACCACTGCTCTCAGGGCTGCACCAACTCCTCTGCACCCAAAGGACCCCAAAATGCAACGCCCAGACTCCATCTCCCACCCCATGTGTGTTCCGGGGCACACCACGGCCGGTGCCCGCTTGGCCCGGGATACACCGTGTCCCACCCACATTTCCATCCCGGGACATGGCGTGTCCCTTTTCCCTCCTGTCCCTCACAGCCCGTGCGTCCCCCCGCCCCTCCCCCGCCGTTACCCGCCGCCGCCGCCTGAGGGCCCGCGCGCCGCCAGCGACGGGCCCCGCCCCCCGACCCCGCCCCAGCCCCGCCCCGCAGCCCCTCCCCCCTGCCTCGCCCCGTTAGCCCCGCCCCCGGGGCGCGCGGGGCGGGGCCTGTCGGCGCGGGCCGGGCCGGCAGGGCCGCGGGCGCGCGCGGCAGGCGCCGCCGCCGCCGCCATGGGCTGCACCGTGAGCGCCGAGGACAAGGCGCCCGCCGAGCGCTCTCGCATGATCGACAAGAACCTGCGGGAGGACGGCGAGAAGGCGGCGCGGGAGGTGAAACTGCTGCTGCTGGGTAAGACCCCCGGGCCCCACCCCCGGGCCCCCCATCTTGGCTTCTTCGCCCGGCTCGGCCCGGCCCTGCCGGAACCGGGCGGCCTCGCCGCCTCCGCCCCCCGCTGCCCCGGGGCCATCCTGGGTACCAGCGCCGGGAGTGCCCCGCCCCGCTCCGGGGATCCCCCATGAGTGGGATGCTGGCCCCAGCCCAGGCTTCGGGTTCTCCCCGCAGTGAGCTGTCGGCTCCATCTCGGGCCCCGGGGATGTCCCCGGGAACGGGGGGCCTGCCCCGCCCCGGGCTTCCGGGTTCCCCCCACATGAATGGGGCAGCAGGCCTCGGGATTTCCCCCCAGGAGTCGGGTGTTGACCCCATCCCAGGTCCCAGGCATCCCCCCCCAGGAGTGAGATGTTGATCCATCCCGAGATATCAGGGATTCCCTCCAGGAGGGGGTTATTGGTCTCATCCCAGCTCCCACGGATTCCGCCCCGCCCAGGAACGGGATGTTGACCCCATCCCAGCTCCCAGTGTCTCTCCGCACAGGATTGGGATGTTGACCCCATCTGCGGTCCCAGTGATTCCCCCGGGGACTGGGATGTTGACCCCATTTGAGGTCCCAATGATTTCCCCTGGGACTGGGATGTTGACCCCATCCGAGGTCCCAATGATTCCCTCCAGGAGTGGGGTGTTGACCCCATCCCAACTCTCAGGGTTTCCCCACAAGAGTGGAGCCCTGTACCACAGCAGACCTGGGGATCCCCTCCACAATGGGGTTCTTTCCCCAGCCCTCTGTGAGCAGGATGTTAATGCCTTGGGGATCCCCCTGGCGATGGGGTGCTGGCCCTACAACAAGCCTTGGGTGCCCCTCAAGAGCGGGTGCCACTTCACCCTGGGCTGTGGGGTTCTCCCCAGAAGAAGCTGGCACCGCACTGTGGTACTGTCCCCCCTGCCAGTCAGTGTCCAGTCTGGACATATCCCTTTGGGACAGAGGTGGGGGCATCCCCATTCTCCTGTTGGATGCACCCCCCCCCAGCAAAGGTTCTGCAAGCTCAGGCACCCTGTCCCACCTGCCCAGGATTCCTGGGCTCCTCTTACCCTGGCCTCTGGCTGTGATGGAGGTAACAGGGCTGACACTGGAACACTGGGACAGGCCCGAGCCTCTCCATCACCCTAGCCCCTCCGTGGGGGTTTGGGGGGCCGGGGCCACTGCCTGCCGTGGGCAGGGACCCCCACAGCCCACGGGCTCTCTGCCTCACGGACACTAGATTTTGGTACCGATAACGGGCCACTTGAGCTCTTCAAAGCACCCTGGTGATGCTCCCATGGGCGTTCACAGCCCTGCCCTGTGCCTGCGGGCAAGGCAGCACTTCGTTATTTTAATTTATTATTTCTCTTAATGACTCCCAGTTGGGCTTTTTATTCCCTTGACGAATTTCCCAGGGAGGGCCTCGCTCCAGGTGCGAGGCGGGAGCGTGCGAGGCTCCCACGGCACCGTGGGGCAGCGGGACAGAGGGATCGCTGACAGAAAATGTCTTTGGGCTCATCTGCTGTCTGCAGAGGAAGCTGCCAGCAGCAGGAAGTCACGCTGAAATCCGGCAGGCCTTTATTTGCTCAACCCCTGCCTGCCTTGAGAAATACGTAATTAACGCTTCAAAACGCTCCTTTATCAGAGTGCGTTTTCTTTTCATTTTATTTTATTTTGATGGTTTTTTTTTTGCCTTGGCATGCGCAGTGTTGGCAGCAAAACCCATTGTGGGGATATTGGGAGGGGGTCTGTGCCATCTGGGGGCTAAATGGTTGGGCACATTCACTGCCCCTCTTTTTTCTGTGGAGGGGAGAGTGAGGGGAGTGAAACCCCATGGGATTTGTGGGATGGTGGAGAAGCACGTGGTAGCTCTTTGCTACGAACTGCTCCAGTGCTGGCCTTGCTGCCAGCTCTGCTCAGCTCAGCCCACTGCCTGGTGGGAAGTAATGGGGATGTAGCTGGCCAAGGGAGTTTGGCACCTCCAGCCTCAGGAGCGTCCTGGGACCATCCAGGACCATCCAGGCAGTATCACCCTGGTGCTGTCAGCTCTGGGTGCATAGGTAGAGAGGGGCCATCCTGTTGGTGCTGAGAATCACTGAGGAGCAGCTGGGGACTAGGATTATGGTGTAGGCTGACTGGCTGACGTCCCTTTTCCCGGTCTTGCTCTGTCCTGAAGTGGAGGCAGGAGGAGGAAGAGGATGTCCGCACTCCCATCTGCTGGGGCCAGTGTTTACGAGCGGCATTTCTGATCTCAGCTACTTTCTATAGCCAAAAATAGAGCAAAATGGCTCTTGTTGTACATTTTAAAAAAAGGTTTTTTTTCCCCTTGCAGCTGTTCAGGTGTCAATAGCTCTAGAGCCTTGAGTTAGAGCTGCCCATTTCCGAGCTGAGCCATGGCCGGAAAATCCTCCCAAGCCGGCAGGGAGTGGCTGGGCAGGTGGGGCCAGCACTGCCCCCCTGGGGGCTGCTGCTTCTGACATGTCCCCTCTGTGAGGTGGGACTGCAGTGCTGGGGGGATGCTCCCACCTCCCTACTGCTCACTCTTCATATGGCTTATATTTTTTCTCCATGGTCAGGGGAAGCTTTGAGGAGACCTAAGGCCTCACATGCTTTTTGGTGAGCACCACAGCTCCTCGTTACTCTAAGCAAGGCAGAGCTCCAGGGTCTTCTGTGGGGGCTGCAGCCCTCCTGCCTCCTCCAGCAAAAGGGAGGAAAAAACTAAAGAGAAAAACATCTTCACCCTTTGTGCTGCATCGACCTATGGCATGAAGAGATGCCTCTTCCAGGCATGACATGATTTTTTGGTGGCAGCTCATGGTGTCCTACAGCCAAGCTTTGGAGCTGTGGCACCGCAGCTGGGCAGGGCATGGCGTGTGTGGAAGGCACCATCCGCAGCATGTGGTGATGGCATCAGGAGTGTAGGAGCAGAGAAGGCTTGGGGCTGACTGCTGCAGGTGTCTCACATCTGTACTGTGCTCTGTATGTGGCCATGAGCTGCCTCCTGCCTTTCCTCTGCCGTGGTGGGTGAGCTGGGGAGGAATGGACACACTGTTGGTGCAGAGTGGGCAGCTGGACCCCCCAGCTCTGCAGGTGTGGGCACAGCACTGATCCTGCTGTGGCACCTCTCGGTGCCTGCAGGTTTTCCTCTGCTGTTTGCTCTGGCAAAATGAGTGTGTGCCAGATAGTTTAAAGCTCCAGTCTCTGATGGGGAGAAAACCCAGATGAAGCAATATCCCCCTGGCAAAGCAATTCACCCCAAATAAAGAATGTCACCTTCCCTGCCACTGGAAACCAGTGGTCTCCCACAGTTTTGGTGCTGGGAGAGGCCAGGAGCCATCACTGACAGCTGAAAGCACCTGGAGCATCTGCCCCATTCTTCCAACACCTCCCGGTGCCACTGTCAGCTCCTCGGCATTGTTAGAACACAAAGCCCTGCCGTCACTGGCTGTTTCTGCTGGGCAGCAGTTTTCTGGCCAACCCACCTCCTTGCCTGTGGGTGCTGGGGTGCTCCAGAGGGATGCAGAGTTGGCAGCGGCAAGCCATTGCTGTGCTCAAAGCCCCTTATTCGTTATCTTTGGAGGATTAGGAAAGTAAAGGATTTCTCAGCTGTGTTAGGGGTGGAGAAGGCGCTGATGTGTTAATGATGTTAATCCCCAGGGGTTTGCTCTAGGTTCAGACCCTGGGTTGAGGACACTGCCCTTGCTGGCGTGGTGGCACCAGGGTACATCACATAGGAGCTGCCTGTACCAGATTCTGCCTGGGACAGACAGTGCTGGGTAGGGCTCCAAAGCAGCTTTTTTTTTTTTTTTTTTGGGCTTGCATAAAAATAGAGGAAGGGAGGGACCAGCTGTGACTTTCAGAGGTTGCGTGGCCCCAGCAGTGCCCTGGGTTTTGTGTGAACCGCCTGCTTTCCTGTGCTTTGTCCTGTCTTAGGGGTTGTTTCTATCCCCACTCCTTCATCAGTCCTGGCTGTTGGAGGGGTTGGGTCCTCCCTTCAGTGGGGACTCTGGGAGCCCCAGTGCTGTTTTTTGCAATGGGCTAGGAGGTGTCACAGTGTGGGGGACCAGGGAAGAACTCAGTGCTGTTAGATCCAGAGGAATCTGACATCCAACCCCCTGGAGCTGGTGTATGGGCTTGGGATAGGTTGGGATGGGATGGGTCACTACAATGCCCCCACTGGTGATGTCCTGGGGGCCAGCAGCTGCAGTCTGCTCCAAGATGAGTACTTAGGCTTTGCCCAGAGGAAGCAGCAGGCTTATGTGTATATCTTTAACATATATTTTTACAGATGTACATTAGAAATGCATTTTATATTTTAACTTTTGTGTGTGTTTGTATATACACACATCTTACTTTTTTGCATGGAGTGATATATACATTGATTTATATGTATCAAAAAGCACATCTATATCTATATTTATTGCTTCACCTATACATCTTTGTAGCTTTATGGAAGAAGGTGTCCCATGGTCTGAGCCTACCCAGGGTCGGGATCACAGTGTCCCCAAGCACTGTTACTGTTGCCAGGGCTGGCCTGGCCTTTCCGCAGCCATCAGGTTTCCTGTTCCAGGCCGGAGTGCGGGTTTCCGGCCCGGAGACTGCTTGAATCACCGGAGCTGGGGGAGCTGAGTAATTCTCCATCCCGCTGGTGGAAAACCCAACCGGGGGAGATTCGGCTGTCGGCAGCATGCAGGCTGTACCAGAGAGTGAGGCCCCATCCTGTCAGGGCAGGATGGACAGGATAATGGCACCCAGGCCTGGGGGCACATGGCAGCAGTAGTGTGGAGGGAGAGGGACCACTCTGGCCGTGGCAGGGGCAGAAACAGAGCAGCAAAGTTTCAGGATTCCTGGAAAAAGCCCAGCACAAGGATAGTTTTGTCCAGCATGTGAACACCAGCGGCCCTTGTTGGCACTGGGGGTGCATTTTCTGTGCTCCCCTTGGGAAACTATCCCTAGCCCACCTCCTCCCTGTGTGCCCTGAGCATCCCTTGTGCTGCAAATTTATTTCTATTTTATTTTTTTTGCATCTCTGTCAGCTGACTTGGACAGGGGGTCTGCACCCCCCAATTTTTTGAGGTCCTGCCTGAGGACGTGGCATTCCACCAGCCAACAGTGCATGGCTTCTGGGAAGCAGCCAGCCCTGTGCTGGAATGGGATGGCCCTTGGGAAAAACGCCCTGTGTCACTGTGGGGTTTTAAAAAAATGTGATTATTTTTGCAGCAATTTTCCATCTATTTTGGGTAGGAAGGAAAATGTCGAGGGGAATCTCTTTTTGTTATTAATTTTTGAATCTTTAGGGTAACTCTGCTTTTAACCCTTTTGTCTGTCCCTTTTGATGGTGGGGACCCCACAGGTGCCAGGGGGGTGGGCTCTGCAACTGTCTGTCTGTCCTGCAGGGAAGGGGATTGGCGGATTCATCCAGAACTAAAACCCATCTGTAAATCCACGCTCAGATAATAGCTGCTGTTTGCCAGTCTGGGAAAGCTTGCTGGGACAGCAGGAGGGGATGGCTTCTGGGTGCTGGGGATGGGGATGGCTCTGGACCTGCTGGTGGATTGAATTCCAGCTTTTCCCCCATAATGAGAATTTTCCAGCTATGCATTGCTTCCATCTATGCCTGAATATTTGAAAAGATGGTGCCGTGTGGAAAAATGGAAAATCCCCTGTCGGTGATGCGGGGTGAGGTGGATCCTGAAACCTGTGGCCAGCTCCTAAAATACAGGAATTACATATGTGCTGCCCAGAACTATGTGCATATATTGCACTAAATATCTGCTGCCCAGAAAGCATCATAAATCATGGGCTGCAAAATATATATGTTGGCTCAATAAAATTTTTGCCAGTGGATTAGCAGGGAGTTCTGGAGCCAGGCAGCTGCTTGCTTATTTTAAATTTTTGAAGATTATTTTTAACAAACAAAGGAGGAAATGAGCCTGAGAGAGAGCTCTCCTCCTGTTTTTGCCAGGCGCTGCCCTGGGAACAAGCACTGCCTGCAGAGAGGCAGGGCTGGAGGAAGCACAGCCGTGGGGTCAGCCCATGGTAGTGGGGGAGGTCTCCATCCCCCCCATCATCCCCCCCTCCCCAATGCCGGCACAGGAGTCCAGAGCTTCTCTGACACTGCCTCATCCTGCCTGGGCTGGGCTGGAGGGTGGAAGCTGGCGGTTGGCATCCAGCCCAGGAATTGTTTTGGGGCTGAATGGGCAGCAGCTGGGGTTTTCCGGGAATTGGAAACCCTTTCCCTCCACTGTATGAGGGGGCTGGGGGAGGTCCCCATGTGGGGAGGGGGGTTGTTAATTCGGATCCAAATTCCTGCTCACTATAAGTGTACAATCTTCTTTTGCTGGGCAGGGTGCTGACTTGGAACATGGCTGCTTTCCCCAGGGAGCAGGGAAGATGCTGGGAGATGTGGAGGAAGTTTGCAAGGAAATAGCCAGCGTCGGTGATGGTCACCCTGTGACTGTCACCCTGCCGGGAGAAAGCAGGAGGCCCCAGCAGGGTTGTTCCCTCCTGGCAGAGAAAATGTCAGACAGGGTCAGAGAGTGGAGGAGCTGAGGACGGCTGTCTGGCACCTCACCTCAAGACATGCTGATAAGCCGAGTTCTCGCTTGCCACATGCCTCAGTTTCACCGTCCAGGCACCCACTGAGAAAGGATTGGGTGAATGCTGCTGGCTCTGGCCACTGGACCCAGCGCTACGGGATGGTGTTAGAAACCAGAGGTATTTAATGGAAAAAAATGAAGGGCTACTCCGAGTCCTTCCCCCCTGCTCCAGCTCCAGGCAGGAGTTGCCAGCACTGACCACGAGCGCTGGCCAGGCTGTGCCGGGTGCCGCGTCAGCATCCTGAGGGTGCTGGGGGAGGATGGGTCAGCAGTGCCACAGAGCCCCTGCTGTGCTCAACAGTGACCTCTGAGCTGAGCAGAGCCCCTCCCTTGGCACGTACGGCATAGGAACCGTGGAGCAGGGAGCTCGAGTGGTGTATACAGGGTCTCTATAGCCTCAGTATGCTCCATGCCCTGAGCACTGCCCACAGTGATGTCCCTGCGGGTACATGCCTGTCACCTGGATGGTGTTCAGGCTGGGGACATGCATAGAAGGAGTTTGTTCCCTGCCACCATGTCTCAGCTTGGCACGATGGGCCCTGTTTTTCTCTGTTAATTTTAGCATAATCTGTGCTTTTTTTTTCCTAATTTTTTTTTAACCTTCTCTGTAATCTCTGCCTCCTCTGCAGCCATGCTGGCACAGGCCTGCTTGGTACCCCCTATAAGGGCAGCTCCATGGTCAAGGGCAGCACTGGGGGGACCTGCAAAAAGGTCTGTGAGAGAACATGGGGATGGACTTGGCTTGGGTGATTTGCACCCGGAGGCAGGGACCACTCTGGTCCCCAGTCAAAGGGGTCTCATCCTGCTGGGGGTCCTGGGGCAAGATGGGCCAGGCACTCATCCATCTCGTGACACTCCCTGCTCAGAGAGGGGACAAGGGACATACCCCTTTCTTTCAGCTTCCCCTTTCGGCTTCCCCTTTCTTGCAGCCAGGGTGACTTTGCTTCTTCCCTGCTCCCAGTCTGTGGAGGGAGGGCTGAGCTGCACATCGCCTGCGTGGGGTGACGTCCCTAGGGGGGACAGGGTGGGGAAAGGTGAACCTTAGGCACCCTGGCTGTCTCGCTGAACTTATGGAACCCTGCATTTGGATGCTGAAAAACAAAGCGACCCCAAAAGCCATCAGCTTTCCCTGCTGGCAGCCGCCTCCGCAGCAGGCTGGGGCACAGGACCTGGCAGGCTGGGAAATGAGCACTATTTAAGAACCAAACCGGGGGTGGCTCAGCCCGCTGGGATCGCTTGAGCTGGCTGGTGGAGGTGGCAATTTATTCTCGAGTTCCCTGCCTGCACCTTGTGGCACAAGCATCCCTGCATGCTGGCCACTGCTGCCTCCAGCTGTGGATATGCAACGGGGCTGGTGCTCCATTGTTCCCCAGCACGGAGGGGATGTGGGATGAGGCATCTCATGTTTTGCCTGGAGATGGGAAGGCAGGTGATGGGCAGAGCTCAGCCCCCTTATCACAGGGAGTCCCCAGGTTCAGCCAAAACCAGGATTGCCAGTCAGCTGTGGCATGCTAGGACTGTGGGGAAAATGTTAGTATGTTGATGCCGTTTTCCTGGCCCAGAGCAGGTGTCATTTCTTCCCTTGGGAAATATTGCGAGGACCCCCCAGGCTCTCCTTATGTTCCCTCTTTCTTGGTCCTCACATTTCCAGTGCACATACAGTCTACAGTCATGTGCTCTGTCTAATGCTGCTTCTCCAATGGCTGAAGCACCTGCTGCATTCCTTCCCTGTGCTGGGGGGGTGTCCCAATAGGGTAGGGGTCCTGGCTTTGGACAGGACCTCATCCTTTCTCATTTCTCCACAGGTGCTGGCGAGTCTGGGAAGAGCACCATCGTCAAACAGATGAAGTGAGTGGTCCCTGCACTGTCACTGTGGCTGCCACTGCTCAGGCCTTGGCCACAGGCTCCAAAACTAGTGGCTGATGGAAAAGCTCCCCATTGGTGTTGCCACAGAGCATGGGTAGGGAGCAGCATCCTGGGGTACCCCACAAAGGGCTGACCTTGCCTGTGTCTCTTCCCTGCCCCAGGATCATCCATGAGGATGGTTACTCAGAGGAGGAGTGCCGGCAGTACAAAGCTGTGGTCTACAGCAACACCATCCAGTCCATTATGGCTATCATCAAGGCGATGGGGAACCTGCAGATTGACTTTGGAGACTCCTCTAGAGCGGTGGGTGCCCTCCTGCTTCCACTGTGCCTGGCAGGGATGGGGGTTCCTGGTGGCCAAAACAGATGTGCCTAAAACTGGACTAGGATTAAAGGTGGCTCAGCCCAAGCCCTGCTGTTCCCTGGTGGGTGCACCCATCAGGCCCTTTGGGGCAGAGTGAGCTTTGATAAGTCCGTGCCAGTGCTCAAGCTGTTTTTTCCCTGCAGGATGATGCTCGGCAGCTGTTTGCACTCTCCTCCACTGCTGAGGAGCAGGGCATCATGCCGGAGGACTTGGCCAATGTCATCCGGAGACTGTGGGCTGACAACGGGGTCCAGGCTTGCTTCAACCGCTCCCGAGAGTACCAGCTGAACGACTCTGCTGCCTAGTGAGTAGCCCCTCCTCTGCCCCAGCTCAGCTCAGGCCTGTGAGCCACAGTGCTTTTATCAAGCAGCTTAAAATCCCCCCATGGACTGCTGTTCACCCTCACCAGGTCTAGGAGCTGGTGCTGCCACTTCCCGCATGGTGCTGGGGCTCAGCCGGAGTGGAACTGGGAAGGCGGATGTTTCGAAAGCGGTTTCCTTCTCTGGCGGGGTGCTGCGTACCCTAGAAGGGGGGGCACTGGGGCATCCCCCTCCTTCCACTGCTCTGTCCCCACTGCCCTTCCCCAGGAGATGCTTTCCACTGGCTCCCGACTCATGAGCACAGCCAGGGTCCTGCCCATCCTCATCACCCTTCATGGGTCTTCAGGAAAAATTCCCAAGGAAAGCCCTGGGGATGCTTAGGTCTGAAGAGGATGAGTAGGATGCTCAAGAGGTTTTTCTTTTTCTTTTAACTATTTTTATACAGAAAGACTTGGCATTACACTTGTACATTACCCAGAAAATTGGTGTTTAGGTAGATAAATTGCTGCAGCTGGTTGGGTTTATCCTTAAAGAGATTAATAAATAAAATTAATCTGCCTAATGTACCATTGCTGGAGACAGCAACACAGCTGAGTCTGTGTTCAGCTTGCACAGTGCTCTCCTACCCTCTCCACCCAGACCCCTTATGGTAAAGCAGTGTGGGGGGAGCTCATGGTGTGCCAGGAACACCCCACCAAGCCTGGCCTCACCTGGGATCCTGCACACTTGGGACTCACTGCCATCCCAGGGCAAGTGGTTTCCCCAGCTGTCCTCTCATGCATGGCAATGTCAGGTCTCTCTTTTGCACTGAGGTCACCGTGGGGAAGAGACTACAGGAAAGCTCTTGGCAAGCACCAAACCTGGAGGAGCTCCTGTCGGCTCTTTCCCCCAGCACCCGCAGCTTTTACTTCCTCCTGACAGACACACACCCGCCTTCCCCAGCCCTTGTCTGCTCAGCCCCATCACTCCCCAGCCAGCACTGGCATTTCCCTGGCTGTGGGTGCTGGTTTGGGAGCACAGGACACCCAGCAGGTGCTGGGGAGCTTGCACACACACTTGGAGCAGGTGTATCTGCACAGTGCCTGCCAAGTGCCTGTTGCTGTCAGTGCCATTATGGAGTGTTTAGCACATGGTGAGGGGTTGGACAACCATTAATTAGGAGCACCTTCAAGCTGTCACTCCAGCCTTTTTCCAGCCCTGTGGAGATTGGCCCCAAGATCCCTTGCCCATCTCACAGGGATGATATGCCCATGGTGCTGCTGGAACAGATCAGCCTGGGAATGAGGAACCCTGTGCTGTGCCCAGCACACAGCCCACCTGTGCCCCAGCCCTCTGCAGCACAGCAGTCCCCTTCCTGTTCTTCCTCTGCCTCTTGGGGTTCCAGGAGTTTGGGGTGCCAGGGTGGTGCTCACCAGCACCCCGGGGCTTGATGCAATGTCCAAGAGCCTGTGGTGTGGCTGCACAGGGCCCTGCTGTGGCGTTTCCTGTTTTTTGTCAGCCGGAGGCCATGTGTGTTTCCGGCTGTTTTTGAACTGCTGTGTGGCAGTAACGTGCAGGTCCCCCACCCTCACACCCACAGCAGGCTCCTGGGGCACCTCCAGCTCTGACCTTGCCCTGACACGCTGCAGGCTTTCCCAGGAACTGGCGAGTGGCCGTGCTGCAGTCAGAGCCAAGGATCCCTATGGCCTCGCAGGCTGTAATCTGGCTTTCACCAGATTACAGGGCCACAAATGCCTTAATTAAGACAAGCCTAATTTGCTTAAAGGAGCCCGTTTGTAGTAACCCAATTAAAGCAATGTGAGCTGGAGAAATCAAAACCCGCCTTGATCCCCCTGGCAGCCCTCATCAGTCCCGGTGGGTGCTGCACACTGGGGACTTGGCCACCACCTCTGCCAGGACCCTGTGGGCATCAGGGCAGGCGATGCTCCCCGAGGGGCTCGGGATGCCTGCAGCCCCCCAGGGCACTGCTCCCTGTCTCTCCCACCTCCCGTTTCCTCCCAGGACGCCGTCCCTTTGTGTTTTTGACTATAAATGGCGTGGCGCCATCGATTGTTTCCGCCGGCACTGCGGCTGGTTGCCATAGCACTGAATATTTTCCTCTTGCCATTTCCCCCCTGTGCAAACAGCTGAGGGAAACGGGGTGAGCCCCCCAGCCCCGACTGCATCCTCTACCTGGCTCCAGTGCCAGCACACTGCCCAGAATCCCTTGGTCCTGTGTGTCCCATATCACCCTGGCCACTGGTATCCTGCCCTGCCTGTGTCTGGCAGGGACATGACCCTAGGATGCACATGGGACCTCTGCTGTGTGTCCCAGCTTGGCACTGCCCTCCCCAACTGAGCAGTGCTGGATGGACAGGGGACTCTGCGCCAGTGTGGGGATGTCCCACGGGATCTGGGTGGGTCATGCCCCACGGCCCAGCTCCCACAGCACCATTCCTCTTTGTCACCAGCTACCTGAACGACCTGGAGAGGATAGCCCGTGCCGACTACATCCCCACCCAGCAGGATGTGCTGCGCACCAGGGTGAAGACCACGGGCATCGTAGAGACTCACTTCACCTTTAAGGACCTGCACTTCAAGTATGTCTGACCTCTTTCCCTTTTGGCTTTTTGAAAGCAAAAAAAAAACCCTTCCTCCCCATGCTGGGATGGACCATGGGTGCACACTGCATGCACTCAGTTCCCCCCCACCTCCTGGTTTGCTCATGGCGGGAACTGCTGCCTCAGAGAGCGGAAACCACTGAAATAGCTGGAACAGCCTCAAAAACACTTCACAGAGCTCAGCCAGGGGGTGGATCCAGGCTCTGGCGAGGAGGGGAGGGGGAAGGCATCCCTCCTCCTGCTGCTGTGACGCTGCTTCCACTGCAGGAAGGGCACTGGGCAGGAGCTGGGCTCTCAGGGTCAGGCAGTAGTAGTGCTGTCTGCTGGCCCCCCATGGTTGCTTTCCACTGAAAACCCACGGGAAACCATCAGGGCTCTGGTTTCGGAGGCAAAAAGCTGCCATTGTGCACATCCCCAGAGGATTTAGTCCCATGGCAACAGAGCTGATGTCAGAAAGATCTGCTGGGATCCTCTCTGAATGCAGGGGGCTTGGAGGGACCACGATGCCACCCTTGTGGAATGGAAACACTTGGTTGTGCATTGCCAGGGCAGCGCTTTGGAGGTGACAGTGGGGGTGGTCTTGGGGGAACACAGTGTGTCCCAGTGGGGAAGCCTTCCTGCCAGCCAAGCAGTTGGCAGTGGGCATGGCAGTGGATGTGGAATGTTACTTCTGGGCTGTTCTCCATGGAGGCAGGGCATCCTCTGCTGCCTGTGGTGGGAGAGGCACATAGTGCTTTGGGATCATCCTTGAGCCCTGCTGCTGCCACAATCCTGCTGAGCCCACAGTAACTTGGCTCCCTTGGTCCGACGTATCTGACAAACCCCTGCTGTGCCTGCTCTGGAGCAGGTCTCCGGGGAACATGACACTGACACCCCCTGGGAAGGGTAGCCTGATAATGCCCCAGCTCAGGGCATCCTCGTCAGGGATTTGGCTTTGGCTAGGAAATGAGCCTGGACACTCCTGGCAGCTGGAACCGGGGAAGGCCCTCAGTACTGGCAAAATCCCTGGGGCAGAACCACCGTGCTCTGCCCACACCAGTGCTGCTCTTGCTCCAGGCAGCTGGGGACACTGAGGCAGGGCATGGGGTGAGGGCAGTGGGGCTGGGAGCTGCTGCCCATCCCCACATCACCCCCCCGCTGCAGGATGTTTGATGTCGGTGGCCAGCGCTCAGAACGGAAGAAGTGGATCCACTGCTTCGAGGGGGTGACAGCCATCATTTTCTGTGTGGCCCTGAGTGCCTATGACCTGGTGCTGGCTGAAGATGAGGAGATGGTGAGTCGTGGGGATGGAACCAGTGTCATGAGCCATCCCCTATGTGGGGGGCTGGGGTGGCCACCAATGCCCTGGCCAGTGTGACCCAAGCCTTGCTGGGCCGTTGGCATCCCCTGCCCAGGCAGGCAGGGGCATGGGGGGGTGGCACTTTAGGGAGCAGTGGGGTGGGTGCTGCCTGGGGGGGGTCTCTGCCCAGCTCATGCTGCTATCTTCCCTGCCAGAACCGGATGCATGAGAGCATGAAACTGTTTGACAGCATCTGCAATAACAAGTGGTTCACAGACACGTCCATCATCCTCTTCCTCAACAAGAAGGACCTCTTTGAGGAGAAGATCGTGCACAGCTCCCTCACCATCTGCTTCCCTGAGTACACAGGTACCATCGGGACCCTCGGTGGCCCCTGCCCTCCTGGCAAGGGCAGTGGGCAGTGCCTTGCCCCAGGCAGGGTAGCAGGAGGTGCTAGGGACAGAGATTCTGGCTCCCCTGTGCTTGAGGGGTGTGGTGGTATTTGGGGTGCCCCAGGAGATTGGGAGAAGATGTGGGGGGATGCAACACAACGGGCAGCTGCCCTGAGGGGGGTTATCTGAGGCTCATTCTGCCTCCAGAGCCTCAGTTCGGCATCAGGACAGTGGCTGTGGGGGGCCAAGCCAAGCCCAAACCCTTTGGTGGCTGTAGGCAACTGTGGGGCAGCCCAGTGTCTCTTCTTCCCCAGGAGCCAACAAGTATGATGAGGCAGCCAGCTACATCCAGAGCAAGTTTGAGGACCTGAACAAGCGGAAGGACACCAAGGAGATTTACACCCACTTCACCTGTGCCACGGACACCAAGAACGTGCAGTTTGTCTTTGACGCCGTCACCGACGTCATCATCAAAAACAACCTGAAGGATTGTGGTCTCTTCTGAGGGTGGTGCTGCCCAGGTGGGTGGTGGTCTCAGTGGTGGCTCCTCAAATGGGGTGGTCATGGACCATCCTCTGGGGATGGGATGGGCACAGCCTGCCATCTGCAGGCTGCCCTGTCCCTAGACCCTCCCCTGCTCACGCCGGTTCTCTCCTAGGAGCTGCAAAGGAAGGACCACGCCATCTCCCACTCCCGCTTCTCTTCGGATTCATTCCTCTGCCCACCACATAAAGAGACTTTTTGAGTGCCAGCACGGTGGCAGGGCCCATGTACCCCCTGCCCCACGTGTTTGCCCCCCACCATTGTCCTCCTCGCCAGCATTGCCCTTCCAGGGAAGTCAAGGTTTTAATCTTGGTTTGTACCCCCCGAACCATTCCAGTCCCCATTTCATTCACTCCGAGCCCTGGGGCTCTCACTGTTTACATTGCAAGTGTTGCTGGCACGGGGGGCACAGGGTCCCCTCGGGGGTGCCCACCCAGCCACAAACACGACCGATGACATTCCTTTTAGTAAACCAGAAAAGAAAGAAAGAAGAAAGAAAAAAAGGAAAAAAAAAAAAAAAGAAAAAACCAACAAAACCAAACCCAAAACCATGCAAAAAAAAACCACACCACACCGGTTGGGCACAGGTTACTTTTTAAAGAAACCTTTTTACCAAACTATTTAAAAGCATCAAGTGCTACATGGTGGTGGCATCCTCTGTGGCCAGCCCACCCCCCAACCGTGTGCCTTTGGGGGGGAGGGTCTGCACCCCACCCCACCTCGCTGCCCTCATCCCGACGGGCAGCTCAGGCAGGAGGGTGGGCAGGGGGTGCTGCCCACTGCCTCTATCCCCCCCCTCTTTCTAAGCCTAGTTTTTAGGGCTAGCTGTTGCGTTGGGCGAGGAGAGCCTGCTGTACAGAGCGGCCCCCGCTGTCCCCCCAGCCCAGGGGGACCCTTCAGCCGGTGCCTGCGGCCTCGCTTTTCCCACAGGATGTTTTACCGAATTGTTCACATGGTTTGAAATAATAAAATGTAGAAAGGAAAAAAAAAAAAGGAGAAATGTTATATATACTGAAACTCCTGTGTGACATGGGAGTAGGCAGGGGGGCTTCACCTCTGTGGGAGGGCTGGGGTGGTCCCCAGAGGTGGGAGAGGGACACAAGGTGGGTTGGCATCCCCCTGGGGTCAGGAGAAGCCTCTGGTCACGGGAGGTGAGGGCAGTGGTGGGACCCTTGGGGTTATAGCTGGGATGCTGCTGCAGAGCTCAGCCCTACCTGGAGGGGTTGTGGGGTGGGAACAAACACATGACCACACCCTGGCTCTGCAGCAGTGGCATGGTGGCACTGATCCCCAGTATCACACGGTCCCTGGGGACACCCAGTATCCAGGAACAGCCAGTGATCTGTAGTCCAGAGGGAGATGCAGCACACCTTGCACCCCGTAGCCCACAGGAACCCCCAGCCCCAGGGATCCCTCATGGACACCCCACACCCAAAGGACTCCCAGCTCTGAGGGATTCCTGGAGACTCCCAGCACCCCCAGCTCCAGGGGACACTCATGGACACCCAGCAGCACCTGAGGAACCACCCTAGCACCCAGAGCTTCAGAGGGCATCTAGGACTCCCCAGCACCTGAGGGAACCCCTGACACCCCTCAGCTCCAAGGGGTACCAGGGACTCCCAGCACAAAAGGGCACCCAAAACCACCCAGTCTCCCCAGTGCCAAGGGTCATCTGGAAACCCCCAGCAGCCCTCAGCTCTGAAGGGAATCCAGGGACACCCAGGACTCCTGAACACCCCTCTGCTCCAAGGGGTACTCAAGGACCCTCAGCACCCAATGGAGCGCCCATACCCCACAGCTCTGAGGGTTACCCAGGGACCTGCAGCACCCGAAAGTATCCAGAACCCTGTAGTATCCAGGGTCATCCAGGTACCCCTAGGACCTGGAGCCCCAGAGACCCCCAGCAGAACCGGGGGCCCCACAGTGCTGACTGGTGGGAGAGTTGGTGGGGAGGGGGAGTGAGATTGTGCCCCCACCCCCCCCTGCCCTCTTCACCAGGGGTGGCTTTGGAGCTGAGCTGGTCAAATCCCAGAGGTTTGGGGCAGGCAGAGGTGGCTGTGGAGGTGGGACGGGGTCAGCAGCAGGGCTGGGCCCCAGGGGAGGGGGTGCTCGGCTGGGGCTCAGAACAGCCCGCAGTCCTTGAGGTTCTCCTTGATGATGATGTCAGTGACAGCATCGAAGACGAACTTGACATTCTCGGTATCGGTGGCGCAGGTCATGTGGGAGTAGATCTCCTTCACATCCCGCCGCATGTTCAGCTCCAGGAACTGCAGCTTGATGTAGTTGCCCGCATCGTCGTAGGTGTTGGGACCTGGTGGTGTGGCAGTGAGCAGGATCCCTTCCTGGGCTGCTGTCCCCCGCCAGAGTGCCGGCCCAGGACTACCCAGGGCTCCCTCGAGTGGGTAAACCTTGCATGCTCCCTCAACAAGGCTCATGTGGCACCGCTTGCGTGGGGTGCTGAGGACACCTGGTGGGGGACTCCTGCGGGGGTGGTGGCACCCAACCCTCCAGCAGCACACCACCGCCACCAGCCACCGCCACACTCACCGTCATAGTCAGGGAAGCAGATGCTGAGATGGGCCTTCTTGATCTTCTCCAGGAAGACGTCCTTCTTGTTGAGGAAGAGGACGATGGAGGTGGTGGCAAAGTAGCGGTGGTTGCAGATGCTGTTGAAGAGGTGCAGGCTCTCATGCATGCGGTTCTGTGGAGGGACACAGCCCCGTGGTGACACCCAAATCGTGACAGGGACAAAGCAGAGGGTGTGTGAGCATTTCTCACCACTTCATCATCCTCCACAAGGACCATGTCGTAGGCACTGAGAGCTGCGATGAAGATGATGCAGGTCACACCCTCAAAGCAGTGGATCCACTTCTTCCTCTCGGAGCGCTGTCCGCCCACGTCGAACATCCTGGGCAGGACAAAGGAGGGTCAGCACCCCCAACTCCCTGCCCACCCCCTGGCACCAGCCCTCACTGCGGGCCTGGCCCCCACCTGAAGTTAAGGTCTTTGAAGGAGAACTGGGTCTCAATGATGCCAGTTGTTTTGACGCGGGAACGCAGCACATCCTGCTCTGTGGGGACGTAGCCGGGGGTCACCAGGCGCTCCAGGTCTGACAGGTAGCTGGCCAGGCCCACAGTGGGCATGAGACACGAGTTGGAACTCCCCTCACGCCTCCCCCACCCACACTCCCCGACCCCACATACTAGCCCGCAGAGTCATTGAGCTGGTACTCGGAGGCACGGTCAAAGCAGGCTTGGATGCCTGGGTCCTTCCACAGCCGTCCGATGATTTCTGACATCTCCTTAGGCATGGTCCCCTCCTCGATGGTGTCCGAGAGGTGCAGCAGCTTACGGGCATCATCCTGTGAAGGGAGAGGGGTTCAGTGGGGCCTGGGGGTTGGGGGGAAGCCCTGCTCGACATGGAATGCTCCTCACCTGGCGAGCCGTGTCCCCATACTGGATGCTGAGGGTGGTCATGGCCCGCACGATAGCCAGCATGGACTGGAGCGTGTTGCTGTAAATGATGGCAATGAACTCCAGGCATTCCTCCAGTGAGTAACCGTCCTGGTGGATGATCCTGGCCGGGGAAGATCACAGGCATGAGGCTGTGGTAGGTGCCATGGAGCTGAGCCACATGATGGATGCACCCCGTGGCAGTGGCATGGGGCAGAATCAGGCATAGTGGGATGGGGCACCCCACAGCTGCCATGTGGGACAGACACTTTGCATGGTGGGCAAGACCAAATGTCCCCCCTTGGCACTTACTTCATCTGCTTGACAATGGTGCTCTTCCCCGACTCCCCCGCTCCTAAGGGGACAGAACAGAGGTCGTGGTGGTGCCCACGCTGTGGGCACTCCCAGCTGAGCCCCGTGCTGGCTCCCTGAGGACCTTGGTGCCTGACACGGCTGCGGGCACTGCGAGCTGTGCCAGGCCCATAGCTCAGGGTGTGCAGGGGGATTAACAGCCTGGAGCCAGGGGCATTAAGGTTAGGCTGAGCTGCTGTGTCTAATGGGATCTGAAGCGGCTCAGGCAGGGACACTCTCAAGAACGCAAAGGAGGGGTTGGGGACACGGTGGCATAGCAATCCTGCCACCCACCACCCAATGACCCAAACTCGTGGCTGTGCAGGGGGTTGTGTCCAGGGAGAATGGTGACACCACTCATGGCCCCACCACATACACAGCACCCCAACCTCAGGCACCACTGCGGGACTGGGAAGGACTGGGAGCACAGCACAAGGGGGCTTTGGGGACAGACATGGTGGTGGTATGGGTTGCATGGAGGTCCCTAGGAGGATGGGGCAGGGGTGGGGTGGTGATAGGTAGTGTTGGTGAAAGCTCTTAAGGCTTGGTTGGGGTTGGGGGACTTGGGAGTGGGGGGATGTTAGGTGGGCTGGTTGGGTTCAGGGATATATGGAAACCAGGGGACCTTAGGGTGGATCTTAGGATCTCATCTTCTTGTTGAGATGGTCTGCTGTGATGTGCTGTACCAGGGGTGCCTGGTAGGGGGTGTTGAGCCAGTTGGGATGAGCTGGGTTAGGGGATCCTGGGAATGGGGAGCCTGTTGGAGTTGACTGGTTGGCTTTAGGGGTGCTGTGGGGGTCAGAGGACTGCTAGAGTGGGCTGTCTGGGTTTAGGGATGCTTAGGAGAAGGGGCCTGGGGACTGTTGAACTGATTTGGTTTAGAGGGGGTTCAGGGAAACTTTGGGTGTTTTACTGGGGAGGGGTTGATTTGTTTTAGGGATGCTTGGGAGTGGGAGGCTGTTGGAGGCACTCCTGGGCTGTGCTGGTTTGGTTTAAAGGTGCTGGAGGCATCAGGGAAACACTGGGTGGGCTCTTGAGATGGGGAGGTTTGGTTTAGGGCTGCTGGGAGCAGGGGCGATGTTGGGGTAGGCTGCTTGGTTTTAAGGGTCCTGGGTGAGTCAGGAGAATGTTCAATGAACTGTGAGGGTGGGCTGCTTGGGTTTTTGGGGTCCATCTCGGGGCCAGGGGAATGCTGGATTGGCTGGTCGGGTCTGGGGGGCAGCTGTGGGGTGTGCTGGTTGGGTTGAAGGGCACTGGTAGGTTTCAGGGGTGCATTGGGTGGGCTGTTGGGGTGAGATGCACAGAGGATGGGTTCCCCAGGGTGTTGTCTCCCCCTTACCCAGCAGCAGCAGCTTGACGGTCCTGGCGTCCTTCTCAGCGTCTTCCTTGAGCTTCTTCTCCAGCTCTCGGGAATGCTTCTCCTCGGCACTGGCGCCGGCTCCCATCCTCAGCCCTGCAGCCCTGCGGTTCACCACCCGCTCCTTGGAGGTCAGCACCAGGATGGGCAGCGAGCTCCAGCTTCCCTTCGCCTCCAGCGCTCGCTCCCGGTGCCCACCGCCGCCGCTGCCACCACCGTCCCGCCGGTGTGCGACAAGGACAGGGCCAAGGTCCCGGGGGGCCGCCTGCCGAGGGGCTGCGCTCAGCACCCGGGGCTTAAGCCGGGCCCCCCCGATAAACCCCCTTCAATCTGCAGCAGGCTGAGCTCAGCAATCCCGTGGTTCCTGGTGTCAGCGTTTCTGCCGGAGGGGGGCCCCAGCCCGACCAGCCCCCAGCTTTGCCTCCACCCTGGGGCTGGGGCATTCATCTCCATCTCCGGCTCTGCTGTGGACCCCAGGGGTTTGGAACTGGGGTGTGGGATGGTGTGTCTGCTGGGATCTGGTCACAGTGGGAGCAAATGTCCCCATTGTCCCCATCTTACCTGGTCATACACCCTGCTCTGGAGCAGTGCCCACTGTCCCATCCCAGTAAGCCATGCCAGCGTCCCCACGGGTGCTCCCAACAGTGATAGAATGTCAGCCTCAGTCCCCAGGTCCTGTGTCCCCAGGGACCTTTCCAGAACCCTCTCCTAATGTCCCCATTCCCCTGACGTGCCCTTCTTAGTGTGCCCAGCCACTCACCAGTGCACTCCCAGTGCCACCAGGCCAGCCCAGCATCACCTCCACAGCGTCCCCAGGCCCTCCAGAAACATCTGCACAATGTCCTCAGGGATACCCGCATACCCTCCACAGGGTTTCCTGTAGGAAACTTCCCGTAGTCCAGTTTCCAACTGGTGACACTCCCCAGTGACTACAGAAGAAATCCCAGTGTTCCAAACAATTCCAGTTCCTGCGTGGGGACTGTCCCCACCAGTCCAAAAAAAAACCCTTCCCAACGCCCGGGGGGCTGCAGTATTACTGTGTTACCGCCCCATCCGCAGTGAGCCCCCCACAATGTCTCTGGGTCCCTCTGCGCCTCCCAGTGCCCCCCTCTCACATCCCCAGTGCCCCCTACTGCCACTGAGGCCACCGCAGCAAAACCGAGTATCCCAAGGAACTCCCAGTACCTCCCCAGTGTCCCCCCACCTCCGGTGACTCCAGGTCCTGCCGGGAGTGCCCCAGTGACCCCAGTACAGCCCAGTACGCCCGTGTCCCCCGCATGTCCCCAGCGCCCCCTCTCCCCGCACCGCGGCTCTCCCGCAGCGCCTCGCTCGGCCGCCAGAGGGCGCGAGCGCCCAGCGCAGCTCCCAGTACGGACCAGTGCTCCCAGTATAGCCCAGCGCAGCTCCCAGTACAGACCAGTGCTCCCAGTATAGCCCAGCGCAGCTCCCAGTACAGACCAGTGCTCCCAGTATAGCCCAGCGCAGCTCCCAGTACAGACCAGTGCTCCCAGTATAGCCCAGCGCAGCTCCCAGTACAGACCAGTGCTCCCAGTATAGCCCAGCGCAGCTCCCAGTACAGACCAGTGCTCCCAGTATAGCCCAGCGCAGCTCCCAGTACAGACCAGTGCTCCCAGTATAGCCCAGCGCAGTTCCCAGTACAGACCAGTGCTCCCAGTATAGCCCAGCGCAGCTCCCAGTACAGACCAGCGCAGCTCCCAGTACAGACAAGTGCTCCCAGTATAGCCCAGCGCAGCTCCCAGTACAGACCAGCGCAGCTCCCAGTACAGACCAGTGCAGCTCCCAGTACAGTCTTGCACACCCCCAGTACAGCCCTGCACACCCCCAGCACAGCCCAGCTCCCCCAGTACAGCATTGCACCACCCCCCGTACAGCTCTGCACCCCATCAGCACACCCAGCAGTGACCCCAGCACAGTCCCAGCACCCCCAGTACTCACACCAGTGCCTCTCAAGACCGCCCAGAAGAGCCCAGTCCCACCTCCATTACGCCATACTGAACAGAGTGCCCTGCTACAGCCCAATATTACCCACTACAACCTCCAGCCACCTGCACAGAACCATTACCACTTCCCTACCACTGCTCCCAGTACCACCAAGTACCAGCTCCTACTGCCAGACCCTCGTGCCTCAGTACTTCTCCTAGTCCTCCCACTACTGCCCAGTACCTCCAGTGTGCCCAGTACTACCTCTGATACAGCCCAGGCCTTTCAGCACTGACCGTGGACCAGCCTCCTGGAACTACTCAGAGGAGCTTGGTACCACCCCTGTATCAATCCAAGTGCCCCAGTATCATCCACTACCACCCTCAGTGCCCTCTGTAAAGTTTCTCCCCTCCTCCATGCCCCAGTACCATCAAGTACCAGCTCCCAGTACCATATCCTACTGCTCCAGTATTTTCCTCAGTGCCCCCAGTAATGAGTCCGAGTGCTCCCAGTGACTTCAGCAACACCCAGGGCTGCTGCCAGCCACCAGCCCAGCCCAGTGTACCCCAACACCCAGCAGTGCCACCCACTACTGCCACCTCCCCACAGCCCCTGTGATGCCCACCAGTGACCCAGTGCTCCCCCAGGGGAAGCCCTCTGGGCCCTGGCAGGGCTCAGGGGATTACGTGGTGGTGGCCAGGTCTGTCCCCTACAGAGCACACGCAGGCGCCCACGTCTGTCCCAAAGGCAGTGTTTATTTGGGAGTGCCCCTAGCTGCAGCAGGGGGCACTCACTCAGCCCTGGTCGCCCTTGTTTCCCATGTACAACTATTTACAACCCTCCACACCCACCAGGGTGCCCCAAATGCCGCTGGGTGCCACTGTCACCAAGCACCAGCAGCTGCTCGAGGTTTTACACCAGCATGGCCCCTTCTCCATCCAAAGACCCCGGGGCCAAGCGCCCAGTATTGCCTGAACACCTTGGTCCTACCTTGAGGTCCCATCTCACCCCTGCCAAGGGGAGGGGACAGAGCCGTGTACCCTCGTCCCTCCTCAGCATGCCTGGTGGCCTACAGCTTCCTCACAGAAAGCACTTGCTCCTCCATAACCCAGTGGGGAAACTGAGGCACAAAGCTATGATGGCCATGCCCAGCTTGCAGTGGGCAGACCTTGCCTGGCACTGCCTCCCCCCTGACTCACCCCCTGCCCTCCCCAGGGCAGCATCCCCTCCCACACCATGACATCCATCCCCCAGAGCAGGGCCATGCCCCAGCTGTGCTGACCCGTGGTCCCTGCACAACAGGATCTGGGGGTCCTTGGCAGAGGGGAAGACAGCAATGGTGGCTGCAGCCACCTCAGGGGTCCCTGCTCCTCCCTAGGAGTGCTTGTTCCTCCCTGGGGCTGGGAGGTGGGGGTAGCACTACCCCAGTGACTATGTACAGCCTACAATTAAATACCGCCTCCCATGGGAGGGGGGAGCGCTTGTGTCTGCGTGTGTGTGTGTGCGTGAATGTATATATATATATATATATATATTTATTTATAGATATTTTTAATATTAAAAGGGGGGAAAAATAGACCACTGTGCTAGCAAAGTCCCTGATGATGGTTTCATGTATGCCCATAGGTCTCTGGCTGGTGATTCCGGCGGTTTCGAGGCTTCTTCTGGTCCTGCTGCTCCTTGGCTTTGAGGCCAGCCAGTGGCTGCGGGGGGCTGGCGGCCGTGTGCCGCCAGTAGCCCTGGCAGTACTGGTCCAGGAGTCCCATTTCGGGCTGGCTGAGGAGCTGCAGCAGGTCCTGGTAGCGGGGAGTGGGGGCACCCGGCAGGCCAGGGGGGGTCTCCGCCTGGACCAGCACGGCGTGGACGGCGCGGCTGCTGAGGACGCGGAGCTGCACCTTGGTCACCGTGTGCTTGAAGTTGTTCTCGGTGGCGGTGCAGGAGTAGAGGCCGCTGTCGCTGAGCTGGAGGGCGCGCAGCAGCAAGCCCTGCTCCGTGCGCAGCACCCGGCCCTCCACCCGCAGCTGGGGGCGAGAGGGGGAGCGGCTCAGGCGGCTGGCGCCCGGCACCCCCAGCACCCCCCGAGCAGCGCCCTGCCCTACCTCTTTCCGCCGGTCGCTGTTGTCCTTCTGCAGCAGCCACTTGACGCTGGCCTGGGGCGAGCGGGGCTGGCACTCCAGGAAGGCTGTGCTGCCCTCCACCCCATACTGCACAGCCTCCACCGTGTTCTTGTTAGCTGCAGGGGGGCCATGGGCAGCCAGGTCATCTCCACCCCACTGCACTTCTCCCCTGTCCACTCCATCTCCAAGGGTGGGTATCCATTTATCCATCCATCCATCCATGAACCGACCCACTCATCTGTGCTTCTTCTCATCCCCAATGTATCCACTCATCTTTGTTCATCTCCCTCCCTAATACAACCACCCATTCATCCATGTATCTTCCCATACATCCACCCTCACACCAAGGAATCCCCGAGTCCCCAGCTCCAGCCCTGTGCCCTCAGTCTCCCATCCCAGCTGCCCCTGGCTACAAGGCCTCGTCCCAGACCCCGCTCACCATTGGAGTTGTAGCCGCGGCACTGCCGGATGGGGTTGCCATGCCGGACGTCCTGCCGCCGGCTCCGCCTGTGGGGAAGTGGGAGGTGAGAGGGGGAGCCCGTGGCTGGGGGGTCCGTCCCTGACCCTCTCCCTGACCCACGCTGTACCTCTTGGAGGAGGCGGAGTAGCGGGTGCAGGCGCTGCCATCCCAGGCGCAGTAGGGATCCCGGGCCAGGCAGCAGTCAGCACAGGCTTCCCCGTACACGTCACAGCGGTGCAGGGCCAGGTGGGTCACGCCTACGGCCGAGGACACATACAGCTGTTGCTGTTGGGGACAAAGAGGACAGGATGAGATACTACCTCATCCCCACTGCATTAGGGCCCCTGGGAGCCTCCTGTTCTGGTGCTGTGGTGACGCTGGGCAGTGCCACAGCTGGGTCTGGGATGGGATCTGCCCACCCAGGCACCTGCCACGTGCTATGACTCACCCTCTTGGAGGAGATGGTCATTGTCTTGATGGGTGCTGGCACCTGGATGAGAGGAGGAATGAAGAAGATGGAGGGATTACTGCTTGGACTGATGCTACAGCCTGGGGTGGGAACCCCAGAGCCCCCACAGGCAGCTGGAGCAGGCAGAGAAAGCAGGGGGAGATATGAGTGGGCAGCAGCAGGAGGACCAAAGCCTGGAGTCCCTCCAGAGCTGGCCAAGAGGTGGCTGGTGTCCCAAGGGACTGGCTGCTGTCCCAGGGAGTGACTGGTATCTCAAGGGGCTGGCTGGTGTCTCAAGGGGTTGGTTGGCTGGGTCAAGAGCACTCAGCAGAGGGTGGGGGACATGCCAGCCCTTACCTTGAACACTTCAATCTCCTCCAGCATGAGCTCCTCTGTCTCCATGTCATCCCGGGGGAGCACAATGACCTTCTGCACAGTGCCCCGATCTGCAAGACACCAGAGTGCCCGGGTGCTCAGTGCTACCCCTGGGCACCCATGCCCTCCCTCTCTGGGAAGGGGGTCCCTGCTGGGGCTGTGGGAAGGAAGGATCCCCCAGGCCCATCTCTCCTGCTGTGGCAGGTAGCTGTGTCTGGGGTGGAATGTGCCAGCTCAGGTAACCACCTGTGTTTAGAGAGTGCCACCAGAGTGCCAGAGTGCCCAGAGTAGCACGGGGACTTGCACCAGGGCAAGAGAAGGACCAGGATGGATCACGGAGGCTCTGGGATGCACATTAAAGGCAGGGGAACCACTGGCCTGGATGATAGTGGCCCCAGGATGGGCACTGAGGTCTGGGAAGGACAGGGCTGGATGTCAATGTTTCTGGGATGGGCAACCGTGCAGGAAAGGTACAAGGCTGGATGATGACAGGATTAGCATGGGCAATAAGAAGCACACTGGATGGGTACTAGGGTCAGGAAAGGATAAGGCTGGATGATGAGGCCTCTGGAACAGGCACCAGGACAGGGGGAGGACCAAGCTGCATGGCAGAATCCCTGGGATGGGAAGTGCCATACTGGATCACTGGCTTCAGGGATAGGAGCTGGGCTAAGAGAAGGGTCAGGCAGGACACTAGTATCTGTGGGATGGCATTGGGACAGGGAAAGAACAGTCTGGAGCCTTGAGGAGGGGCAAGGATCTCAGGGGGACAGTCTCAGCCCCTCACCCCGCTCTAGCGGTGGAGGGCACCGTGCTCTGGCCAGCCCTGGTGGTGCCCGTGCCCTCCGGGGCCGCGCCGGAGCATGCTGCGTTCCCCGCGGTGCGCGGCGTGGGTACCTGTGCCCAGGAAAAGCACCTCATAGCGCCCGTCTGCCGCGTCCACCTGGTCCACGGCCACGGTGGTGAAGCGGTAGTTGACATTGGTGCGGACCACCAGCGGCTGGCGGTGCGTGGGGTACACGGCGTGGTACATCAGCGGGTGTGCGCGCATGAAGTTGATCACCTCGTCGGGGTAGTCCTTGGTTGACTTCATGGAGGGGGTGAAGGTCCCCCCAGGGCACTGCGGCACAAACATCGCCAGTGCTCAGGTCTGAGGGTGCCGGCTGCCTGGCAGGCGCCTCCTCATCTCCCCGTGGTGCCTGCGGGTACTTACAGTGCCTGGACGGGGGTAGGGCATTTTTCCCGTGTAGGGCATCCACTGGTAGTTGGGTCCCTCCTTGTGGGCAAAGGGCCCGTTGAAGACCATGCGGATGTCAGCCATCGAGTAGACACACACAGCAGAGCCTTTGAAGACCGACCTGGGGGGAAGGACCTGCTGCCACCCTTTGTCATGGCATTGCCAGGACACCCATCCAGCTGAGACTCCCTCCTCTCCCCCACTGTACCAGGAGTGTCAGCACTCACCCCGAAGCAGAGAACACAGCGTAGATAACAGGGTTCTTGGTGTCCTGAGTCTGCTGGATGAAGACGTCCTCTTGGGACAGAAAGATGGAGGCATCACCATAGGGAAGGCGGGCAGGGACACCAGGGTACAGGCAGAGCAGTTACCCATGGAAGAGCAAGAGGCAGGGGGCAGCAGGGGTGTCCCCAGCTCTGCCCAGGGTGCCTCCCAAGCCTGCCGGGGTAGAGAAGGCTCCCATCCCTTTCCTGGCACACTCACGGAGCTCATCGAAGTGTGTTTCAATTCCATCGGGTCCCGGCACAGAGCAGACGAGCCGGGCCTTCAGGAAGGTGCTCCACTTGTTCACAAGGCAGCAGTGGCCCCCGTCGTCATTCTGCAACAGTGAGAGCCCTGTGCTCAGCCCTGCCTGTCCCCCTGCCCACCTCCCTGCCTGCTTTCCTGCCCGTCCTCTGCTACACCTACCAGGCAGATGCGCCCGATGCGGGAATAGACCCCAGGACTCAGTGGGGCATCAGCCGACTTCTCCCGGAAGAAGAAGTAGAGCTTGTCATCATTCCTCTCACTGCTGTCAGGGATCAGCTGGGCACGGACGAAAGCTGGGTCTGGAATGGCACAGCACAGCATGGCACCATCAGCCCAGTGGCACCCCTGCTCCATGCCATAGCAGCATGCTGAACCCCCCCTCTGCTGCAGCGTCACCCCACTCCTGGAAAAGCACTGCTGTGGTCACAGGGTGAGAGCTACATCTGAGGAACTGGATGTCTCTTGTGATCTCTAGTGCACCAGGAGAGGCTTGAAGCATCCCTGGGGTCCCTGGGAGCATTCCTGAGGCCCACAGATTGAAGAGATACATCAGCTCTAGCAGCAAAGTGGTGGGAACCAGTCTTCCCCCCAGGAAGTAACCACACAGCATGGAAGCTTCTCAGGAAGCTTCTCCCTGCCATCCATCAGCCGGTGCCCAGCCTGCGCTGACAGGTCCCCCTCTTCGGGTTACCACCCCGCTGGCTCCCCGGCCCGGCAGGATCATCCCATCTGCTCTGCTCTGTTTACTCAGCTGCTGCCCCGCAGGCAGGGGTGCTTCGAGGGGGGCAGAATGAATGTTCGGGGTCACCGACTGCAGGCGACACGGTTGACGTCTCAGCGCTGCAGAAACCCATGCACTGACACCGGCAGAGCCAGTCCCATCTCCCACCAGTCTGCTCCCACTGCCCAGAAAAGCTTCAGACACTGCCCCACACAGCTGTCCCTGCTTTTGTGCTTCCACATCCATCCATCCATCATCCATCCATCCATCCATCATCCATCCATCCATCCATCATCCATCCATCCATCCATCATCCATCCATCCATCCATCCATCCATCCATCCATCCATCCATCCATCATCCATCCATGATCAATTCATCCATCATCCATCCATCCATCCATCCATCCATTTTCTGTCCATCTAGCCATCCACCTATCTGTCAGCTGTTATCCATCCATCCATCCATCCATCCATCCATCCACCCACCCCTGCTGGCTGCTGTCTCTGTTCTGGCAGAAGGATGCAGTACTACAGGACAGGTCTCATCTCTAGGGCTGGAGCCATGAGGTCTCCAGGGCACCTGGGTCAGTGACACCTGCACTCACCATTGAGCCAGCGGGAATTGTACTGGTCTGTCCTCATGGCTGTCTGCTTGCCCATGGTGCGGAAGATGGCTGCGTCTGTGCCCATGAAGTCGATGTAGACGCCAGCATAAAGCTCTTCATCTGCAGAGGGCAGAGGTCATCCAGGAATGCCAACCTCATCCCATCCACCCACCTTCTTCAACTGCCAGCCCCAGACCTGGCTAGTGCCTGTGACCATCGCAGAGAGTTCTGGAGGTTGGCACTGGTCTGTAACCACGATCCCCACCTCTGCTGGGCCAGTTGCCCGCACAGCTGAAGCGGGCAGGGGTGGCAGAGCAGGAACTCCTGGCAGAGCTCCTGATGGGAGCAGTTGTTCCATCCTGCCTGCATATTCCCTCTGCCCAGGGCAGCAAGCACTGGCACCAGGGAGCCACAGGACTCACTGATTAATGCAGAGACGGTGTCTACTTTGGGGTCATAGGAACACTTCCCCTTGCCTGACTCCAGCTTGTCTGGCTCCAGGTAGAAGATATAATCCTGGAGAAGGAAGGAAATAGAGCAGCTGGTTAGACTTTCACCCCTCCATTCATGTGACAGCTCCCAAAGCCCACAAAGAGAGGCAGCTTCCTCCAGGATGGTGCACAGCAGCGAGGACAGATATGGATGGACCACACAAGGGGTCTGCAGGTCTCCTGAGAAGCTGAAGCGACTCCTCCGAAGATGCTGGGTGCTTCTCCACGCCCTCCACCACTTGGAGACTTGGCTGAGCCATCAGACTGAAGTGGGGCATCCATCCCCCAGGTCTGGGAAAAAATCCCCCTCTGACTGCCTCTTCACTCCAGCTGGCTGTGCTGCACATTGCCACTTGCCCAGCAAGGTCACACAGTTCCAGCAGCTTCAGCAACCCCTCGGTTGCTGGACCCAATGTCCTTCTCTTGCCAGGGACCATTTTCCAGTGCTTTTCTTCACACGGTGAGATGCTGTCTGCTCCATGGGATGCCTCCGTGCTGTCACTTCTGCCTTCCCCGTGGCCATCCCTGGCATCATCGCACATTCCCAGCCCGGAGCAAGATGCACACTGCCTCTGGAGGCACATTCAAAATCCTCTGCCAGTGCTGGCTGTCCCCAGCAGGGACAGGCTGGCCCAGCCAGGTCACTCCTCATCCTGGCATAGAGATCACCTTCAGCTTAGACAAAGCAGCAGCACAGAGCACCCATGGGGAGCCTGGGCATGGGGCACCTTAAGCAACACCACTGGCCCTGTTTCCCTGGCTTTGGCACATGGGTGATGGACATGGTGACAGTCACCCTCCACTGAGAGGCCAGCAGGGTCCTGATGGAGCCCTGGCTGTGGGAAGAACAAGAGGGGATGAGGAGCTGGGATCTCACTGTTGGCTTCTCCCACTGGAGGGTTTGCTCACAGCAGCTCCTCCTGGGGCACCCAGGCCCAGAGATGGGCACAGCCACATTTCACCATCCACATCACTGCACCGCACAGTTTGTGCCACCATCACCATCACAAACACCTCTGCCCCGCTCCTGAAGTGGGCAAACGCCTCACATGGACAACCTCTCTCTCTCTCTCTCCAGCATAGCCCTGGCACTGGCTGCATCATCTCACCCTCCTGCTCAGGCAACACAGGAGCCATTGTGGCGCTGGCGCTGCTGATAAAATGCACCTTGAAATGCACCCGAGCTGCCAGGAAGCACATGGTGCCAGGCCCCAGGCAGCTCCTGCTAGGAGACACACCCTCTCCCCAGCAGGGAGAGGAACTGGGGCGACCTGAGGGGGCTAAAATGGCAACAGCATTTTCCCAGCTGGCACTGGGGAACTGGCAGCAGGAGCTGCCTGCAGTCGGGGAGATGCTCGCTGCCAAGCATCACCCTTTGCCCCCGACCACCCGAGGAGCTGGGGGAGCCCCAGGCTGCAGCAGGGTGCCCATGACCCCCATGCTCCCCAGCCCATGCACTGACCCATGTTAGTCCGGAGAGGAGAGACTCGGGGGTGACACTGTCAGGGCGGGCTGCACACTGGGGTGCTCCCAGAAGCCAGGGATGCTGACACCTCCCTGAGTGCACTTGCCTGCCAGGATGACACATGCCCTTCCTGGGGCAAGGTGAAGCAGCTGCTTGGTACTGTTTCTGTAGGCCCTACCCAAACACCTTCTGCACATCACTTCAGCATCCTCCCCTGAATCATCCCAAGCCCTGTGGCTCTGCCAACACACGGTCCCACTTCCAAGGGACACAGGAAGCCTGGAATCAGGCAAAGTCAGAGGTGGGTGGAGAGCCACCATCCCTGACAGTGTCCCCCACGGTGGGGATCCTACATGGGCTAGGAGGAAGGAGTTAGTGAGAGAAGGAAAGCCGACGCCAGGCCGGTGGCCAGGAGATGCTGTGCTGGAAGGGAAGGGGAAGGTGGGGATGCCCACGGCACGGGGCGCCCGGCTCGGGGTCGGAAGCATGCCAGTGGGATGAAGGAGCCCGCGGCTCTGGTGTGCCCCTGCGGACGGGTGGGCACGGCTGCGGCGGGCTCCCAGACCCGTTCCCACCTTGCTTTGTGCTGGTCTCGGGCTGAGGGGGCTGTCGGTGGATCTGCTTTCCTGGCCTCCCGGCTGGCTCGGCGGAAACCCCTGGGGAAAAGGAGCAGGGCAGAGAGTTAGCGCCAGCAGGGGAAGGACCCCCAGGGCAGGGGTGAGCAGGGGACCCCAAGAGCTGGGGGGATGAATGCCCAATGAGCAGGAGCACTGCTGTCCCCCTGGGTTCCTTGATGCTCCAGCCTGGGCTGGCCTCCAGCAGGAGCTTCTCCAGGATGAATCCTGCTGTCTCCCACAGATCTGGGGTGCCCCAGCATGGGGTAGGAGAGAGTGGAGAGATGGCTGCCCACAGCCAGCCAGGCTGGGCTCACTCCTGGGGGCTCAAAAATGGCACCTGCCACCTTGTTCCTCTTGCATTGATGAGCAATGCCTCAGCACCAAAGCTATTAGCACCATGGGGTCACTGGAGCACTTCCACACTTGCCACTGACTCTGCTGGACAACTAGTGCTGTCCTTGACTGCACTAGCACCCAAGGTTCTCCTCATATGCTACCACTTCCCAGTTCAATCCCAATCCAATCCAAATTTGGAATGGTCTGAACAGCATCCACCTCTCTCAGTGCCTATGCCAGGCTTGGGGGCTCTGAGGCAGACACCCGTCCTTCATATCCAGCGCCGTGATCCTCCCTCAGTTTGGGCTGGTGATTCCCTCTCCAGCCTCAGGAGAAGACACAGCCTGGGACCTGTCACTCCAGTGTGGAGGGGACAGACACCTCACAGGGCTTGGGACCCCTGGGATACTCATGGTGCTGCTTGCAGAGACTGGCTCCCTCCCAAGGCTGTCCAGAAAATGTTCCTGTCTGCCACACATCCTGCCTGGCAGCACAGAGCTTTGATGCCACCCTCTCACGGCACGTTGTGGTCCTTGGTGCTGGGTGACATCCATCCAGGGATGTTCCTGACACGGCCACATGCAATGGCACAATCCCTGCACAGTTCTCCCTGTGCAGCACGGGTGCTGGCATCCTTGGAATCTACGGTGAGGGGCTCAGCAGCCTGGCAGCAAGTGGGAAGCTGGGTTGACGTGTCTCTCGTCCCAGTGGAGATCCAGCAGTGGCTGCAGCCAGCAGGGTGGGAGGGCACGTTGTGTGGCAGCTGCCATCAGAGTACAGCCAAGTTCCAGCGTGAAGAGAAGTCTTTGGTCTGTGGAGACGGCTCGGCCCCGCTCAGCAGCACAACACTGTTAGCCATGGTCACACCCAGCCTGCCCTTGCCCACGGCCTTCAGCCCCCAATCTCCCCCAGCAGCCAGCAGAGCTGAGCCAAGCACCCACCCCACTGCAGTGCCCTGGTGGCTGTGCCAGCACCACCGTGCCAGACAGCAGCTCAGCACCCCCATCCCTCCCGCCCCTCACCTGGGCTTTGCGCCCGCGGTTGACGAAGGCACAGATGGGGTTGTAGGCGCCGGTGCCGCACACGTAGAGGTGTGTCCGGTTCCAGGGCTGGATCAGGCGGATGAAGTTGCCACACTCCCCCTGGGAAGCAGAGGAGAACATGTCAACCCAAGTATGGGGGCTATAAACTGCAGTGGAGCCGTGTTGGTGTGGGATGAAAGAGGTCACTGGATGCCATGTGGCATGGGACAGCATGGATCAGGGGTTGGCATGGGCCACGAGCTGGCAAGCCAGAGGGCCCAGCCCTGGCTGGTAGGAGGAAGCAGCATGGGGAGCTTGGCCTCCTACTTGCCCAGGAAAGCTATCCAGGACCTGCCTGGCTGGAACAGAGGGGGTGACAGGACACTGCCACACCCTGGAGTGCCACCCCATCTCGACATAGCTGTACATGCTGGGGGATGGCTTTTCCAGAGTAGGATACGGGGACATGAATGACATGAATCCCCCTCCAGTGCCAAGCACCAGTGCCACTCCAGCAGGGGGTTCATGGTGGTTACTCACATTGCTGTTCTTGCCTGACAGGATGCACTCCTCGATCCTCTGCTGGGATGCGGGCCAATGGATCTGTGGAAACACCAACCCACGGGAGACCAGGACTCCCACCTGGCTTCACCACTTCCCCACCAGCACCAGGTATGCCCACTGAGCTCTTGCCCTGGCATCCAAAAGGTCCCCAAGGTGCCCAATTACCCCCTTCCACCTGCCCCCCCAGCCTGCACTGGCAGCTTACGATGAGGGGCTCGCGGTTGATGTCGTGGAGGTCCAGCGAGAGGACGTAGTCCTTGCTGCCCACATACATGCGGTCGTGGTCTTCGTCCTTCAGCAGGATGCGGTAGTCGCTGGAGTTGAGGAGGAAGTTGAAGAAGTGTGCTGTGCCTGTTGCCTTCAGCTCTACGGGGGGAAAGGGGAAGGTGTCAGTACCCCAGGGACCCCTGTCTTTGCCAGTGTCATCCCTGAGTCCAAGCCTGGGCCCAGCTGGAGGTCACCCCAAGAGAAGAGGTGCCCACTTTCCACTCCATGGTCAGCACCACGATATTGACACCTCTGTGCAGGACAAGGGACAATGACAGAGATGCTCATGGCCAGTTGGGACAACCAAGAGTGGGCAGAAGAGAAATCATCAGAACCTGGGCTCAGGAAATCCAGCAACCCACAGCAGGGAGCAGAGGTTGCCACTGAGATGGGGCAGGAGGCTGGGGCTCTCTGCCACCCCATCCCAGAGATCCCAAAATTTCCAGCATCATCCCCCTCCTGCACTGTAACCCCATGTTCCAGCCAAGCCTCTGGCTCCTAGGATGGGAGAGCTGGGACCCCAAGGAACCAGCTCCAGGGGAGGTGATGAGCTTCTCCCCCGCCCCGAACACCCCATCCCCCCTTGGAAAGTTATTTTTAGCCTAAGTGTGGGAGCAAGGAGTGAAAGAGGATAATGAGGGTCATGAATATTCACAAGTGCAATGAGGCAGCCAGATGGAAGGCAGAAGTGCTGCAGATGATGTGGGCCAGTGCCAAGAACCACGCGGCAGGGGCCGGGGCACGAGTAAGACAGAGCACCCTGCTCCAGCAGGATACAATCGGCCCTAGAGGCCGCCTCTTTGGAGATGCCACTCTCTGGAAGTGCCACTCCCCTTGGAGGTGTCACCCCCTTTGGAAACCACCTCCAAATATCAGATGCCACCTCCATGGGATGACATCTGCCCTGGATGCCACCCCTTTGGATACCACTCCAAGCCATCAGATGCCGTCCCCATGGGACGTCATCTTCCCCATATGCTTCCTTTTGGAGGTGCTGCTCTCTTAGGATGCCATCAACAGCCGTTGGATGCCACTTCCATGTGATGCCATCAGCTTCTGAAGCCAACTCTTTTGGAGATGCCACTCTTTTAAAAGGTGTCACCCACTTTGGATGCCACAAACAACCATCAGATGCCATCCTCAGCTATTGGATGTCACCCTCATGGGATGCCATCTGCCCCAGATGCCATACTCTTTGGCGTTGTCATCCTCTTTGGATGCCACCAACAGCCATTGGATGCCACATCCATGACACACTGATCCAATGAGCACCCTCACCCTGTGGAGGTTGTCCCTCCATGCAGAGGAGTGCCCTGTGCAGGCACCAGGAGCAGCTCTGGGGACCCCCCTTCCTGGGGAGGGGCAGAGCAGGGTCCTGCAGGTCAGTGTCAGGAAGCATCACACCGACTTCCAGGCAGCGCCGGGCAGGGCTCCGGCAGCCAGCTTCCATTCCCAGTGGGAGGCCAAGTGCCTGCAGACCTCCCTGACATCCTGGCCACAAAAGGGGCTGGAATGTTCCACAGGTGCCGTCAGGATCCCTTCCCATCCAGGGCACGCCTTCTGTCCCACGGCTGGCAGTGATGCTCCCCAGTTCCTCACTGGGGCACCTGTGCAGATGCCAGACCCGCTGGGCCGTGGCAGGGAGGCCAGTGTACACACTCAGTGTGGGAACCCATCGGAGCTGGCAGCAGGAAATGGTGTCATGGGATGTGACATGAACCTCCCCCGGCCTGGGGGCCTGCCTGTGTGCCAGGGCTGGACAGACGGGACGAGCACAGTGGGCACGTGCAGGGGCTGGAATCTGGGCTGCAGGCATGGGGGCCATGGCAGAGGTGCAGTGGAACAGTGCCAAAGATGAGGGGCCAGGGAGCCGCTCACCCACCCACCCACGGCAGGCTCCTCCTCCTGCCTGGCCCATCTGGGCTCCAGATGCTGCTGCCTGTTGCTGGTGCTGGCTCACATGCCACCCATGGCGTCCCCAGCATGTGCTGTAGCGGTCCCTGACTGTGCCATGGCACACTGGGTCTGGTCCCTGCCTGTCCTATGTCCTGATTTTGCCCCACTGGCCCACACTGGGTGTGTACAGGTGTGTACCCCACACTCTGTGTGTATGCTGCTGCCTCCCTCAGTGCGATTCTGGTGTTGGTGGGGACCAGACCAGAGCTCAGGAGCCAGGAAAGGGCAAGGTGGCTCTGGCAGTGAGTGACATAGGCAGAACAGAAGAGCTCGTCCCCAGCTACCAGTGATGGAACTGCACGCCCAGGCTTCCTGCTCAGGACAGAGACACCTGGGAGCTGGCAGAGACAGGGATGGCAATGAAACTGGACAGAAGCCCCCACACCAGGACAGCCCCTCATCTGCCAGCAGCAACAGCCCCAGGATCCCGGAGCTCCAGGACATTTGGTGGTGGAGGGTTCCACGCCAGTCACCGCCCCAAATACCCCACATCCATTAGGATGGGCGTCTCCCGGGTTTGGCAGGGGACAGGGCCGGTAGCACAAAGGGCCCTGGCCCCCCACCGAAGGCTCCATTCAAGCCCCACGGCTCAGCGATCAGAGGGGGCACTCTGGGAGCAGGGCGGTGACGGACCCGCTCTCCCGGAACGCCCTCTCCAAAGACGATGGCGGGGCGGGCAAGACCCTGCCACAACCTCTGACCTCCCAAACCTCCATCGCACTGCCTAATCCCCCAGTGTCACCGTGCCCCCAAACCCGCCCCCAGCAGCCACGGGGTGTCCCTGGGGATGAAGTGGGGCAGGGGGCCCCGGCCGGGCTGGAGAAGCCGGCTCATTAGCCGATGCGCCCCGACGAGCATATTCCCTCCTGCTTCTCCATTGCCAATCCCGGCACCGGCAGAGCTTCCCCGGCTGGCCGAGAGCCTAATCCTATTTTAATTGCCGAGCACCGGAGCCAGGAGCCGCTCGGCATCACAGCCAGGGTGGCCTCCCTGGGGACCATCGGCTCACAACATTCCACCGAGCCCCCCGGGACCCGCCTGCCCGCAATCGATTCGTGTCCTTGGGCGTTGAGCTGTAATTACCCCGCGCCCTCGAGTGATGCCGGCGGCCAGGAGCCCGAGGGCTGGCAAGGCGCGATGCTCTGCTCTGCCCGCGGCACCACCACCCGACCGCATGCTCTGCAAAGCTAAATTCCCCCTGCAATGCCAGTTTCGGGCTGCATTCCCAGCTCCGGCAGCTGTCCACCATTGCTGGCTGTCACCACTGGCCCCCACCGGGCAGGGGTGAGTGGTCCCTATCCATCACCCACTGGCACGGAGACGAGTGCTGATCTCCAAAGCAAAAGGGGGATTTGGTGGGTTTTTGATAAACCGAACACCCCGAAGGAGTCTTCACCCCACCCCAGCCGCCCAAATCCTCCCGACCCCCTAAACATCACCAGGGCACCAGCATGACGAGTTAATGCCATTACGACCCGAGCGGGTCACCTCCCCAGGTGCACCATCACTGCATTCCCCAAAACCAATTACAGGCGCTCTCACCTAATTAGATTCTAATTATGGGCTTGTAGCGCATTCAACATAATTAGCATGTAAATTACACGGCGTGTTTATATTCAATAACCGCACTCCCACCCCCCCTATCCCCCCCCACCCCGGCTGGCGGAGCCAGCGCCTTTCGGGAGCCCTTTCTTTGCATGGGGAAGAATGAATTCACTTTAAATGCCGATGGAGGAGCCCAGCACCGATCCCAAGGGAGCCTGGCACAGCAGGGATAAATCCCATCTCCATCCTGCAGCGTTTTATCCCTCAAATTTAGAAGCGTGCCCCAAATTTTGATTATGTTCCCTACTAATTTTTTTCCCTGCTTGAAATTTGAGATGCAGTTTTTTGGGTACGCGTCAGAGGAGCAGGATGGGGAGCGATGCCCGGAGAGGGATAGGGGGCTGGATGTATCCCCTCTCGTGGTTAAAGCATTTGTTGTTACTGGGGCTGATCAAAGAGCTGGGTGGGTCGTCCGATGAAAGCAGAATTGCTTATTTGTTTGAGCGTCACTCCGCTACCCCTTGATGGGTTATTTATGATGTAATTAAGCTAATTACATGTAATAAGAGAGTTTCCGTGGCCCCCAGCCAAGCTCTTTTCCCATTTAACCGATTCACAGGTGGGAGGAAACCGAAGCTGCCTTGCAGGGGCTTGGGAGATGAAATGACTCCTGTTCCCGCTTGCTGCCTTCCACCCCCGATCATCTCCAGCCCCCCTGGAGCATCGCCCCGTGCCGGCACCCGTGGCAGAGGACAGGTGCTGCTGCCACCCGGCTCAAATCCCTGCGGATGAAAGAGGTGCCGGCCGGGTGCTCCCCGCAGCCACCGCAGCCCGGCCGCTTGGGTGCGAGCCAAAAAACAATTAAAAAAAAAAAATTAAAAAAAGAAAACCCACATTTTTATTTTTTTTTCAGCGGAAACCGCTGAATCATCCCCGGGCGAGCCTGCCCCAAGCGCTGGTGTGTGGATGTGCTCCAAAGAGGAGCGCTGGCAGGGGGGACCCCGTCCCCACGGAGCATCACTCGGCAGTGGTGACCGGGATCTTGGCTGGGTCGGGGGATGCTCCAGCAGCATGAAATCCCCTTCAGGAAAGAGCCTGGCTTCAGAAAAAACTACTTTAATCACCCCAAAAGCAAAGTGCTGAGCTGAGATGCCCCAACCCACTGCTCTTTGGGCTTTTTTGTTTAATGTTTGGACATTATTTCTTTCTGCAGCCCCTGAGGGGAGGGCATGGTGCCGGGTGGAAACTGCGGCTGCTCCAGGCCCTTTGCTCTGTGCCCAAGCAGCACTGGAGTGGGGAGAACACCCATGCCAGAGCCCCAGGAAGGGCCATGCTGTTCCATAAGGAGCATTGTTAATTTGAAGGATAACTAGCTTATTACATAGAGGCTTGGGGGGGGGGGGGGCTGAAATTGCACAGGGTTTTTTGGTGGGGGGAGGGTTTAAGGAGCTTATGGAGCTTCGCAGCCGGAGCCAGGGAGCTCAGCCCCAGCAGCAGCCGGTCCCAGCGGGTGGAGGGGCCCTGCTGCAGCCCCCCACTGTCCCAGCCAAGGAAATCCTCTTAGGGGTCACAGGGTTCAGACCCATGTCCCCGCCCCTTATGGCACAGAAAAGGGGACTGTGGCATCCCCCTGACCTTTAAGAGGTCTGAGGAGCAGCATGGGGCACTCACGCCAGGATGGGGACCAACAGTGCCAGTGTTCCCAGCACTGGCTGTCCCTAAGCCCTTGGCCCTGCTCTCAGCCCCCTGTTTATCCCATCCTGCTGTCGCCAAGCAGTGCCCACAGCTGCAGCAGCTTAGGAGGGCGCCTGGGCGGCCCCCAGGACATGGTCCCCTGTCCGGGCTCCTCTCCAGCCATCTGCCACCCCCTGGCCCAGATCAAGCGTGCCGGTATCTCCTGGCCACCGGCAGAGATGCCAGTGGGGTGGGAGGGGAAACTGAGGCATGAGGCAGGCAGGAGTGAGGCCGTGCAGGGGGCTGGCAGTGGAACCCAGAGGAGACTCCATGCTCAATTCACCCTTTTTAAAGTAACTTTTTAGCCCTGCAGGAACTGCCCTGCCTCTCATCCCACCCCTCCCGGTCAGGGCTGCCCCCGGCTGGACCTCAGCCACAGCTTTTCCGAGAGCTGCCAGCACGGCTGTCCCCCCGCCGCGGGGAGCGGCTCCCGTTTGGAAGCCCCACGGAGAGCCCTGACCTCGAGGGCTTCCCGCCATGATGCGGGGCGAGAGCCCACCCTTCCTTCCCTCATGCTTTTCCCACGCTGGACAGGGAGCAGGACACGGAGGGATGAATCACCACCATCATCCTCATCACCTCCTGCATCCTCGTGGGGAATGGGCCAGCCTCTGTGGTGCCCAAGCCCCCGGCCCGGAGGAAGGCCCAGAGCAGAGGGGGCCGCAGGATGTGTACAGCAGTGCGGGGAGCGAGTGAATTGTTAGCACGGAGATGATTAAAAATATCCACCCTATTTCTGGCCAGCACTGGGCTGGGATCTGGGAAGAGCTGTTGGCAAAAGGGAGCTGTGCCGGAGCCGCTCCCAGCACTGTTCTTTCCATGCTGGTCACCTTCCTCCTCCCGACACACGGACAGGAAAGCCTTGAGAGGAGGACAGACGTAAAGAGACCACGGGGGTGACGGGATGGGGGGAGGACTGACCCTGCCCAGCCCGTCACCCTGCACCAGGGCACGGGAGCTTGGTTCCCACCCCTTTCCTATCACTTCAGTATTTTGTAGACGTATTTTTTTTTTTTTTATAATGCACTCAGAGACGCCGGGGCTCCGTAGAGGATGACGCAGGCCCCGGGGAGCTGCGACAAACCTCTGGCGCGTGATAACAAGCAAAGGCAAACAAACCCAGAGACGCTCCCGCAGCTGGCAGGGCTCCAGGCAGCCCGGCAGCCCAGGCAAGGCACGAGGGGACACACTTGGGGACACGGCGGCTCCTTCCCCAGCACTCTGGCCATAGGGCCCCCTCAATCCCAACCTGGCATTGGGATGCTTCAGGCAGAGGGATGCTGTGGCAGAGACCCGCAGCTGTGACTGCACAGACGGCCACCTGGTGCCCTGTGGCAGCACAACCATCCCTGACAGCAGAGCCCAGCCCAGCTCATCACACCAGTGCCCCCAGCCCAGACCCATCACACCCAGCCCCACTGTCTGCAGCTGCACTGGGAGATTTGGGGCCGGCCTTTGGGTATCATCCCTGCCTCTCCAAGCAAGAGAAGTGGCTGGGCCATCCACAAAGTGCCACTGTCAGCCCATATCTCATGGTTCTATGGCTTCAGGGAGGCTGCATGCAGATGATCAGGTCAGGAAGCTGCTCACCAGCAGTTTGGTGTGTGGCTCCCAGCTGGCCCTCAAGGAAGACCCTGGGAAAATTCTCCACCGCTGCCACCCTTGTCAGAGTACAGGCAGGAAAGAGGTGAGTGGCACCCCTTCCCAACCCCGATGCGCTTGGACCCATTTCTTCTCCACGTGCCAATGCAAATCAGCCCTTCTCCCAGAACAAATCCCCACTCCAGGCGGCAAGGGCAGGGGCAGCCCTGCCAGACCACCTCAGGCAGGAGGGAGAAGGACTGGAGATCCTGAGTACAGCCAGGAACCATTGCTCCAACCAGCTGGGGCCAAAAAAAACCAGCCCCTAACCTGTGGCATAGCAAGCTTAACCATGCCTATCTGGAATTAATCTCACTCCTGGAGCACACCATGGTGTGGCGGTGGGCACCAGGTCCAGCTGGGACTTTGCTGGAGCCTCCCCTCCCCACAGATGTGAGGAAGAGGTGTTTTAAGCCAAGGTGGGGAAGCATCTGTACAGCAGCTAAACAACTCCAGCAGCCCCCAAAACCTTCTAAGAAGGCTGTTTGGAGAGCAAAGTGGCGCCTGCCTCTGGGGAGGAACTTGCTCACTGTTTTCCAGCCTGGACTTGTCCCCAGACTCTTCATACCAGCCATTTTTTCTGTCAAGACCAGCCTGTAACACCCATGGCTATTGCTGCTTCACTGAGTTTGCTGTCAGCCCCCCAGCTTGGCTCTGCTGTGCTCACCATCAGTTCTGCCACCACATCCTTGGGCTCACAGGTTCAGCAGGTGACCAGAGGGCAAAGGTGCAGTGGGACATCAAAGAAGGGGCACAGGCAGCACAGCCCCAGCTCTCCCACAGACCCCAAGGGGAGGCAGACATGAGGCTCCTCACGACTGTCACCTCCTGACACACATCCAAGCAGGCAAGCTCCCAGCAGGAACTGGGGGAATTTCCGTTCTGCTCCTCCAGGTTTGCAGCCCTGGGACCTGTCTCATGTGCCCCAGCCTGCCCTGCTCAGCAACCTCAAAACAGCAGCTCAAGCCAAACCCCTCCACCCATGTGCACCCCAAAGCTGATCCAGGGGTCCCCCCACGGCTCCTAGAGGGGCTGGGTGGGCTAAGCAGCCCTGGTACGAAAGGGTTAAGCCCCTTCCCCCCACCCAGCACCCTCCCCTCCTGCCTCTCCCGGCTCCCTGCCAGTTCCCAGGCGTTAATACCAGCTGGGGGGGTCGGGGCGGCGTCAAGCTGCTGTCTGGAATCGGGGTGCTGCCGGGGGGGCTTCCCACACCTCAGCACCCAGCTTTGCCAGATGGAGGGAGCCACCCACCCACAACAGGAAGCGTACTGGGGGGACTAGGCAGGCTACCAGCCCCCCAAGATTGCGTGTGCTGGTGCAGACTGGGAGCTCTGCCACACCTGAATATGGATCCCCATGGAGATGTCTGAGGGTGCAGATTGCTGATGCCCCCCGAGCGAGGAGGAGGAGGAGAAGGAGCCTGTACTGGGGTGCCCGTGGTTTCCTCCATCTTGGGGTCCCGCCCTGCCCCCCACACCAACAACCAGACTCTTACCTTTGAAGGAGAGCTGGACCCTGGGGGTAGCAAAGCCGTGGTCCTTGGGATGGGCAGCCCGCCAGCCCAGAGTCAGCAGGGTGGCCCAGAGCAGGACACCGACCACGGGCATGGTGGGCACGCGCCTGGGCGCCGAGATCGAGGGCAGTCTGGGGGAGCCGAGCCTGCCAAGGAGGGCACACGTGGGAGGGATGTCAGTTCACTGCACCCACCACCCCCCTGAGGGCTACAAACCCCACGTCCCGCCCTCCATCACCCACTGGCACGCAGCATCCTCCGGGGAGGACTGGAAGGCAGCCCCGGGAGGCTGAACTCTGCTCCACAGACTGGGGGGCAGGGGGCACAGATCGAGGGGCCACAGCCTCACCTCCTCGGTGAGCACACAGGGCGAGGCAAGTGCGGCGAGAGCTGTTGCAGCACCCTCCTCCACCCCAGCTGGCGAGCCTTGGCCAGGTGAGGAGCATCCCTCCATCCCTCCTCACACCCCCCCTCAGCTGCAGCATCCCCAGCCCCCCACCGGCCTGGCTCCCCCTGCCCCAGCACCCAAAGGGGTCCCACTCCCAGCCCTTGCCTCCCCAACTCTCCTCCCAGCCCCCAGCAAAGCCACAGCAAGCAGAGCTGGGATCAAATCTTTCCAACATGAAGGAAATCTGGACTTCATTATTCCAAGAACGTACAAAAAAAAAAAAAAAAAAAAAAAAAGAAAGATTTTTTTTTTTTTCATAAATAAAAGAGGAAGAAAAAGAAGAGGAAAAAAAAAAGCCCTGCCTGTGTGCCAGGCAGCTGGACTCCCTGGGGCTCCGGCACTGAGCGGAGTCCGCCAAGCTGCCTCCAGCAAGCCACACACGCACCCCGGCACGGCTCGGTGCACGGTGTCCCCCACGCACCCCACTGCCCCTTCTGGACACACTGTCCCCTGGGTCAGGCCCCTCTCCCAAGGCAGCACCCTCCTGGGGGTCTCCAGGGCACTTGAGGCAGGACTTGGGAGGAGGCCCGCGGTCCCCAGGGAGCTGCATGCCTGGGTGGGATGCACTGTGCCACGGTACCCGGGTGGGCTCAGGCACGCAGGGACTGACCGGTCAGCCCAGCCAAAGGGGGTCAGCTCTGTGGGAACAGGGGTCCCCACCGTGACACCCCCATGAAGCCATGCCCTCCAGGGCTCTGCCAGCTGCCACCACGCAGCCCCACAGGGGACAGGCACACCCAAAGAAGCTGGACGGATGGCTGGGAACCCTTTGGGGCACCCCGGAGAGAGATGCTGAGCTGCAAGGGGGCTATCCCGCACCCCAGCCGGGTGGTCTGGCTGGCCTCTCCTGCAGTGTACAGCACCCACACTGCCAGCCCCAGCCCCGAGCAGGGCAAGGGCAGCAGCACTGTCACCAGCAGCAGGACAAGACCCCGCGCGTGATGGCACCGCTGTTCCCTGGGGCTGCGTATTTTTTTTTCCCCTTCTTGCCTTTGGGGCCAGTAAATATTTGAATTTGCTCCTCTGCCCCTGAGCACACCCTGCTCTGCTCCATTGTACTGGTATTCGGTCCCTTTTCAAGCTGCCTTCCCCCTTCTCCCACCCATTCCCAGGCTCTGCCCTTCCCATCAGCGCCAGGCCGGGACAGCCTGCACCCCCAATTTCTCCACCAGCCAAAACTCCAGTTGGTTGCAGTTAAATAACCCCCCTCCATCCAAACCTCCCCCCTCTCCCCGGCAGCTTTAGGAAATAATTCTGGCAAATCCTACTATTGCATTTGGATGGAGCGGCGTACGCGTCAGAGACAGGGAGCGAGATGGCAAACAAAGGAAAAGAGGGAGAGGAGGGGAGCGCAGCAAGCGCAGGGCGAGGAGAGGGGAAAGGGCCGGCGGTGAGTGGGGGGCACCCAGACCCGGCTGGGAAAGGCAAATTCCAAGGAAGCAAAAAGGGAAACGGGCCACTGGAGTGCACCTTGGCCAGGAAATCTCCATTTCCAGGGTCATCTGCACTCCGGGGAAACTGAGAACTCCAGGGGAGAGCGGCCACATTCCTGCCCTCCAGCCCCCGGGCTGTCTGGGCTTGGAGGGGTTTTTTTAGCAATTAAAGTTTGGCCATTGCTTGCGCTGCCGCAGGAAGATCAAAATCCCACTCGGCTTTATCCCCCCTTCCTCAGGCTGGTCAACCCAGCGCCGCCGAGCCCAAGCAATTAGGGAAAGGTTTTCTCGTCTGGAGCAGGGGCTCCTTTTGGGGATCGAACCCCCAGAAAGGGCTGAGGGGATGCCTCGGGAGTACCGCGGGGGGGACTCAGGGGTAGGGCTGCCTGCACGCCTGCTCCCCGTGGGCTCGGGAGAGAGCAGGAAACATTTTGGGAGGGAAAAGCAATAGAGGCAGGATAGGCAGTGGGAGGGGAGCCTGGCCCACCTCCGGCCACGGCGCGCGATGCCATCAGTGGGAAGAGGGGGAAAAATAGCGGGGAAAAAAATAACAGAACGTAATACAATAACGCTAAATGTCCAGCGCGGCCCCGCGCACCCGGGAAATAACTTTACACAACTTTGCGCTCTGGTACGCCTGGCCTGTCCCCAGGGAGCGCCGGCTGTCCCCTGCGCCCCCCGCCCGGGCGTCCTCCGCGCAGCCCCGGCCCTGCCGGGGCTCGGCGTCCCCTCGGGGCGGGCACCGGCAGCCTGCTCCAGGGTAGCGGGCGTTCTCCGGCGTGTGTGTGCCCCCGGCACCCCCTCCCTGGGCACCCGCTCGCCGCCGAGCCCTGCCGCAGCCCCCATGCCCCGGGAGCCCCCTACCAACCCCCGGTCCCGGCGATAGTCCCCCCGCCCCGAGCGGGAGCGGGGCGCGCCTGCCCAGCCGCGGCTCCCGGGAGCGGGGGGACCGGCACGGTCCCCCCACCTCGGTATAACCCCGCAGCCAGGCGGGGAACTGGGGGCCCCCGACGCAGCCGGTGTCGCCGCCAGCCCCGGGACGGGGTCCCAGCACCGCACCGCCGGCACCGGCACCGGCCCGAGCCCCACCTGCCCACTTCACCGGCAACTTACGGCGGGGGGGACCCACACGCGCGAGTTCCGAGCGGCGGAAAGTTTTCCCGGGGCGCCCCCCGCGCCGGGCATCCGCTCCGCCGCCCGCCGCCGCTCTTACCTCCGCGGGGGTCCCGGCGGCGGCCGGGCGCTGAGGAGGGCGGCGGGGCTCAGCGCCGCGCCGGGGTCCCGCGCCCCCCCGCCACCTCTCGGCCGCGACTCCCGCCGCGGCCCCGGCCCGTGAGCGCCGGGCGGGGCGGGGCGGGCACCGGGCGGGGCCCGGCCCCCACTGGGCCCCGTTGCGGGCCCGCCGCGGGGGGCGTCGTTTGCATGGACACGCCCCCGGACACGCCCCCCGCCCCGGGCCGCAGGTTCGAGCCCCGGCGCCTCCCCCGCCGCTCACCTCCTGCTCCGGCCCTTTGTTGCGGGGTGCAGGCGGTGCCCCGCCGCGCCGTGGCAGCCCGCCGGTGGCTAGGCGCACCTCCGCAGCCCACCGCCCTCCCGCCGGTCCCGAGAAGGAGGAGGATAAATAAGTGCCGTCCCTCCTTTGTCTGCCGCGGCGGGGGGCGGCCCGGGGCGGCGGGGTCTGCGGGGAGCCGAGCCCCGACGAGTCGGCGGCTTTGTGAGAGCTCCGGCTCCGCTGAGAAACCGAGACCGTCTCCCAGACGCGACATCTCCAAATGCTGGCAGCGGGGCGCCGGCCCCACCTTGCTCATTCTGCCGCCCCCACCCCGGGTACCCCCACTGGTGATCCCCGGCCCTCGGCCCAGGGCAGGCAGGTGACCCCTGCCCGCTCTGGTTGCACAGCAAGCCGTGGACACCTGGGTGATCCCGGCTCAGTACCTGTGTCCTGGCATCCAGCATCTGCCGGTTCCTGGGTATCCCTTCCTGGGACCATCCTCCCTCTGCACCGGGTGATCCCTGCCCAGCACCGTGCCCCCCGCACACCCAAGGCAATGACTGGCAGGTGCTATGCAGATGAGCTCCCTAGCTCTGCTCTGGTCCTTCCTGCCTGTACGGCACACCTTGGAGTCCCCCAAATGCCAGGCACGTGTCTCAGTTCCCCTGCTCTGTTTCTGCCAAGCTGGCAGCCTCTGCCAGGGCCTCTTCAGCCAGATATGGGTACAACCCCCGGCAAGCACCACAGAGCTTGGCCTCATGCCCGCAGTCCCAACAGGGACTTCCCCCTTGGCCTCAGAGGTCCCATCCGGAGGTTTGCAGCCTCTCCTTCTGCTTACCTGCTCCCAAAATGGGTAACGAGGCGTTAAGGATGCTGAAAAACCACAACAACGGGTGCTGGAGCAGAAGGTGCCCCGATCTAAGACCCTTCGTTTCCTCTGAGCCAGGCTTCTTGGATGGGAGCAGGGCAGGGGGAGCCAAGGCATCCCGGCACAAGGACCAGGGAATGGAGAGCAGTCGCCACCCACAAGCAAACACTGCTGCTGGAAAAATTCCTCCCCTGAGCACAGACCCCTGCCCTGTCCCAGTGCCCCTCCATTCCCCTAGTTACCACACAGCAAGAGGGGAAAGTTTGCAGGGCAGGGTTTCCACCCAGGCAGGGTCACCTTGTCACCCAGGCACTGCTGGTACTTGAGGAGGGGGCAGAGAGGGTGTCTGCCCCCACCCCCACTGTGATCTGCCCCCTGCTGCCTCTTCTTTTTCCAGGGGTGGCTCCACAGAAATAAGCTGGCGCCGTCCTTCACCCTCACACATCTCCTCTGTCTTCCTCTGAAAAATGAGGAGTTTGTCGCCGGATTCTCATCACCAGCCACTCTGTGTGAGGGAGGGCAGCAGCAACGGCCTCAGTCAGCAGCACAAATAAATGGCCCGAAACACGATACGCGGGAGCTCCCTGGGATAAAAGAATTTCTAAGGAGAGGTTTTATTTTCCCCTCAGAGCCCCAGTCTCTCGTGATCTGGTCCAAACACAAAGGCTGTCCTGAATTTCCAGTCTCACTTTCTCTCCTGGCAGCTGGTGAGCTGGGTGATGCTTTGGGGCACCTTGTCCCCTGTGCTGGCGCCTCGGCACACCGGGCTGTGGTGATGGCAGGGCACCCGGCCCCCCCAGACACTCCAGGGCCACTGGGTTCCAGTGCAGCCTCCGGTTTCAGTTCTGGGGGTGGTGACACACATTTGGCAGCGAATTGAAGTGGGGCAGCCACAACCGGAGGCTGCTCTCAGCCCCCCTCCACTACCTGCCGGATGCTGGGGGGCTGCAGGTGCTCCCTCAAGCTGCATTGGGGGGATGCCAGGCAGGAGAGGGAGCACTCAGCCCTTCCCCCAGAACAGGTGTGGGTGTCCTGGAGACCCACAAAGGAGCAGCTGGGTCCCCACCATCCCCAATTGTCCCCATGATCCGTGGCTTGCTGGCACGGAAAGGGTCCTGGACCTCCCGGTGTATCATTAACCCAGAACTGAGCCATTAACTCTCCCAAGTCCCCATAGTTATAAATCAGCCTTCCCGTAACTTCCTTCTCCCCTGCTGCAGTTTAAGCCTGTGGCTTCCTGTCCTAATTAGCCAGTGAGGTTAATTGGCCCCCAGCCTCTTTACACTTCCAAGCCTCTCTGAGGGGTGGGTCACTGCATCCTCTGTTCATGCATTGACCCTTGGACCCTTCCCCACTCCACGGGCTCTTCCCCCAACAGCAGAGATGGGAAGTGCTGACATGGCCACATCCATGCCATGGTTGAGGGTGACTGCCTGTCTATTGCAGCTCCTGCAAGCTGCTTTTTGCCTCCTCAGCCCCTGCCTCAGGCCTGGGGTGGATACTAGCCACCTACCCAGCACCATATTCCTGTCTTCATTCCTGTTCCTCTCCCAGTTCCTATCCCTATCCCCATCTCTATCTCCATATCCACCCCATTCTCATCCCTATACATGTCCTATATACCTATACCTCTCATTTGTGTCCCTTTTTCTGTCCTCATTCCCATCTGTCCCTTTTCCTGTCCTCACCATGATTCCTGTCCTCATTCCTATGCCCATTCCTGTCCCCATCCCCAATGCTCTCTGCATTCCCATCCCTTTTCCTGTCCCAGTTTCCATTCTCATCCTTATCCTGTCCTCATCCCTGTTTCTGTGCCCATTCCCCCATTCCCAGCCTGTCCCCTCTCCTTCCTGGCCCTGCTGCATGGCAGTGCCAGAGGCCCCTGGCAGCTCTCGGATGCCTCGGCTCAGCCCGTGCCAGCCATGCTCTGGCCATCTGTCCCCCCACCTGCCTGTCGTCTCACGCCTCCTCCTGGGGGCCAGGGGTCCCTGTGTCGCCCTCCTCAGCCTGGGGATGCCAGCGAGCTCCAGGGTGGGTGTCCCCAGGGTGTCCCATGATGGCAGGAGGGAGCTGGGCAGTGCTGCTGGCACTGCAGTGCGGAGATGCCTGGACCAGATTTGGTGGCCCCTCTGAGCCAGCCTGGGGACCAGCTCACTGCCACCCACCCCAGGGAGCCTGCGAGGACCTGCTCAGCCCTTTGGGTCGTGCCTCAGTACCAAAGCGTCCCCCAACACCCCGGGTGCCCTCGGTGTCACATCCCGGGCGGTGCCGCCATCCCCTGCCGGGCTGGCAGGCATCGCCTGCCGTGCGCTGCTCCGGGGGAAGCATTCCTGCTTTTTATAACCCTGCTGAGGCTCCCCAGCTGCCAGCCCCGTGCCAGCCTGCCTGCCCTCCTGCCTGCTGCCTGCTCTGCCTTCCTGCCTGCCTGTCCGGGCATGGCCGGGGAGGGGGTGGCGGGGCCGGGGGCTGCAGGGCCCGTCCGACCTGCACAGCTGCATAGCTTGTCTCCAGCTATTAAACAAACACCTCCATCTCCCCCCTCCTCCCGGTCCCCTTCCCGCCGCCAGACGCTGCTTAACCCTCTGCTGCCCCGCTCCTCGTCCCGCAGCAGCAGGAAAGGGCATCTGCCCGCCGCAGGTTGGAGTCCCAGCAGCGCCCCCCGTGCTGCCAGTGTCCCCAGGGCAGCCAGGGAGGTCACCCAGGTCCCCAGGGTGCCCGCAGCCTGGCACCATCCTGGGCACACACCCTGTGGGCAGCGCAGGGGAGCTGGGAGCTGGGGCTGGGAAAGGCAAGGGGATGCAGGGTCTGGGGGGGATACAGGCAGGGGGTTGCAGGGAATGGTGGATGCAGGACTGGGGAAGAGAGGAGCTGTACCGCAGGGTAGGGATGGTGTGAAGGCTGGAAGGGAGGCAGAGGGGTGAGAGGTGAGGGGGTGGACCTCCCCCGACCCATCACAGCCCTGTGCCTTTCCCACCCCACTGCAGGAAGCAATGCTGTGGGGTGCCCCAGCCCCCAGAACAGCTCCAGCTGCAGATGTCTCCTGCAGATGTGGGCCTGTAAAGGAGGCAGGAGGGCACGGTGGCCCTGGGATTCCCTCCAGGGTGGCTCCTGAGATGCGTACACCTTGGTGCCTGGAGGCAGCCGTGCCACAGACTCTGCTTCCAGTCTCCCCCAGCATGGCAATGTCACAGGAACAGCCTCCATGCCCCACTCCCCACCAGCTGCCTGTACCCCCCCGCTGCAGCTCTCAGAGACACCAGCTTCGCACGGAAACCTTAGCAGCTCCCAGCTCAGGAACTGCTGCAGGGGATGTGATGCAGGGATTTGCCCCTCCAGGCTGAACTGAGCGTTCTGGAAGGGTTGACGTGGTGGTGCCGTGCTCTGCTGTCACCATCTTAGGACACTGTGGAGAGGACAGACCCTCTCCGGCCCCTCCAGGACCTCCCTGATTGCCCTCTGCCTCCCACGCTCCCTCCCCCAGATGTTTGGGATATCTGGTCCTTTCCCGCTCCAGCCCAGTGACAAATGCTTGCCTGAGCGTGGTTTATTATTGTAAGAGCCTGGAGCTGGCTCTGGCCAACTTTCTGCCTGGGGCTAAGCCAGCAGCTGCAGGGCACCCTCCGGCACAGCCACCCCAGGGACGAGCTGTCCCTGTCGCGGGCACTCTCTGCGTGCCCAGGGGTGGGGACCGACCCCCTGGCATTGCCCAGTACCCTGCGGGCGTGAGGAGCCCAGGGCAAACCCCCGGGCCCAGGCAGGGGTACGAATGTGGATTTTCCACCCTTCAGCCGGCAGTGCTGGGAGAGGCGTGGGGGGCTTGCTGAGACCCCCCCAACCCCCCTGCTCTTTCTCCCCTGCTCTGCTCCACGGATGGGCTGTCGTGGGCTGGAGCATGGCAGGCTCGGTGATCGATGGCCGAGGCGTGGGCTTGCCAAGCCCTGCGTGTTTGGAAGGCGCCGTGTTTGTCTTGGCAGGAGCGGGGATGTCATCTCCTCCGCCTTGCACCGTGACGAGCTGGGAAAACCAGCGGGGGGCTGTGCTGGAGCGGGTGCCCCAGTGGGACCCCTGGCAGCAGCAGAGTGAGGTCCCGGGGAGGGGAGAGGTCAAGTAGAGGCACACAGAGGGTGCCATGGGGAGAAACTGAGCCTGTTATCCCCTGGCAGAGCAGGTTTGGCCATCCAGGTGTGCCCTGCATCTGGCAGAGCTGGCCCCAGCCCGGGTGCTGAGGTGGGGCTGCCCACAGGGTCACCGAGCTCTGGTGGTGGGGAAACTGAGGCAGGAGGATAGCATCAGCTGGCAGCAGGGCTGCAGGACTGGGGCTGGGGGAATGTGAGTATGACAAGCACTGGGAAAAGCAGTTTCTTGGGCAGGGAGCAGCCCGACTGGAGCTCTGCCGAGAAAGGGATGCAGTGAGGACATGGAAGGTGGATCGATGTCCTGCCCAGTGCCGATGGCAAAGGCGTTTGAAGAACAGCTCCTGCCGATGGCAGTGAGCACTTGGCGGTCGATAGCAGCCGAGAAAGGCAGGGTCACGTCCTGCTGGGGGTCCCCAGGCACCGCAGGAGATCGTGTGGGAGGGGAGATGAGTGCCCTGGTAGTGTCTGCAATGTGATGTACTGGTGGGCATGGGGCTGGGAGAGACTGAGACTCCTGAAATGGGAACTGCTGCAGTAAGCACTGCCCCCGGGACTGAGGCTTTTCACTTCCCAGATACAATCCAGGATGCCTGGGATGACAGTGCTGACACACAAACCCCGCCCAGGACCGTGGGGAGAGGATGGCTGGTGCTGCCTGCACCAAGCCTAACCATGGGTACCCATCCTGCTCTGCCTTCATGACGACTTCTAAGCCAGAGGGACAAGTGGGATGGCCACTCCTAGCTGCAGTCTGGTTGGCAGTGCTGAGGTCCTCCATCCCTGTAGCTCTCCATGCTCCAGAGAAAGAAGCCATCACCTGCCTTTGGGTGAAGCCAGCCCCACCTCACCCATCCTTCAGCCTGGCCCCACAAGCACAGCTCCAGGCTCTGCAGAAGCAGGACCATCACGGTACCCATGTCTGGCTGTGGCAGAATTCCTGGTGCCCTCTGGCTCACATGCACGTGGGAACAAAGCATGGTGTGGGACCACATCTGTGTCACCCCACGTGGAAATGGGCAGGAGCTGTGTGGATGGAAAACAGACCGTGACTGGTGGCTCCGGGTCCCAGGGAGGCAGTCCCAACACCCCCCACTTTGCCATGGGGTGCTCTGGGCACCCCATGCAGTTCCCTGTGCCAGGGAGGCTGGTGTAGAAGGGCACTGGGGCACAGGGTGTGCGCAGGATGCCAGGGATGTGTCACCATGTGGCTGTGTCCCCTCCAACACACCCCCATGCACACCAAATTTATGAATAGCAGTTTTTGGAGGGCTACAAGACCCTTTTCCTGTTTTAAGGAGAGGCTGGGGTCATGACTGGGACCACTGTCCCATGGCTGCAGTGGCCATGCAGGAGGTGGCACCAGGAGCCAAGCCACTGGGCCAGGAGGAGCATTATCTTCAAGTCAAGGGCTGCATCAGTCAGCATCCAGAGTCTCTGGACTGTGCTTCACTGCTACCTGGAGCCATTTCCAGCCCCCACAAACGTAGGGAGGTGCCCAATGTTGTCTGCGTGAGAAAGACAACTGAATAACTCAATAGTTTTCAGAGAACTTCCTAATTTTCTGAGGTGTCCAAAGGCTTTCATGACATGGGAAAGAAATGTGGGCAGAGAGTGGGGGCCAGCAGCTCTGTGGCACAGCCCTGACGTGCTGGTGTGCCATGTAAGTGGGTCAGTGGTACAGCTGTGGGCATTGCTGTGCACAGAGGAGCTGGAAAGGACAGAATGGAGGCAGCTGGAATGGCTCAAGGGCTGGAAGAAACTGGGACACGTCCATGCACGTGGGTCCTCCCAAAGATATTGGCCCGGGAACTGGATCAGCTCACAGGGATAAAAGAGCACCAGGCAGTTGGAGAGGATTTTTGGCTGCATGACTCAGCGATCGCTCAGCTCCAAGATCCTTCACTGGGATGTGTCCAGTGGTGGCTGCCTCATTCCAGCAAGGACAGATGGATGGCCACAGCCTGGCATGGCTCAGCCAGCATCCCTCAGGGGTGGAGGAAGGATGGTCAGCCCAGCCCAGACTGGGTTTGTGGTGGGAATTCTGGTAAGAGAGTTCTCTATGGAGACTGAAGGAATTGGGAGAGCCCCATCCTGACTCCCCACTCCTCTCTCAGAAGGACAACGTGCCTCTCCCTTTCTCAGCAACATCCCGTGGAAATGATGCTCCTGTTCCCGGGTCGCCGTGGTAACTGGCAGGCACAACAAGAAGGGGCTGTAGGATCTGAACCCCACCACTCCCTGCACCCGGGACAGCTTCCCGGCACTTCCACCGCTCCATCGCCCCAGGGCTGGCTCCCTGCGGGGGGCGGGGGGGCTGCCACCCCTCCAAGGTCAGGCTCTAACTGAGGGTCAAGGGAGGCTCAGGCAGCTGATGCCGACACCGATGCTGGCACGTGCCTTGTGGGAAGCTGTCTCCCTGCCTTGCCCTTCACCACAGCCCTCCCCAGCTGCTGCCTGAACTTCAAAGCCACTAAAGGCCTCATGGCCTGGAGCATCTTCTCCATATCACTTCCAGGGAGAAGAAGATGCTTTGAAACCCCCTGGCCCTTCTCCCCTCCTCTGCAGGGTAATTTCCATTTTTTTCAAAACCCCACAAAAAAGGAGCCTTTTTCTTCTTTGTTTCTCTTTTCTCTCTCTCTCTCTCTTTTTTTCCCCTTGTCTTTGTCAGCTAAAAATATGCAACCCACCAGGGAGGGTGGGTGGGGGGAGCTGCTGCTGCACCGGAGGTTAGTGCCAGGCCAGGCTGGAAAAGCCACTGGAGGGAAATGCAGGTGCTCCCCACCACCTTTTGGGAGGGGTCCTGCCCCAGAAGGCCCCATTTGCTCAGGTTGGGGTTCGGAGCTTTGCCCCCAACGTGCTGAGGGCACGCCTGGGAGGCAGCAAAGTTTGAAGGCAGAGAGTGCTCAGGACTTGGTGTGACACAACATTCAGTGAGAGGGTCAGATACAGATCCATCTGTCCCGGTTGTTCCCCAGAGAGCTGGGACATAGCCAGGGATGCCCATCAACCGGGGGCGGGATGTCCAGGCACCCCACGGGGTGGTGACCCTGCAGGGCAGGGATCAAAGCAGCTGCGGGCAGCCCGGCAGCTCCAGGCTGGAGCGTGGGAGGGAGGTGGGCGGCCGTGGCAAAGGAAGGATGTGATTTACCTAATATCCCGCTCCAACCAAAGAACGGATGGAGGAGAAAAACATCCCGGGGCCTCGATGTCTTGGGGAGATGCTGTCAGGGACTGAGAGGCACCGAGCGGTGCCTAAACCAGCTGGGAAATTAAATTGGGATGAATCACCCAGAGCCGGGAGCATTCACCTGAGCTACAAGCCTGCCACAAATTCAGAGAAAATACATTTCCCAGCTCCCAGGATTGCTATCTTAAGACTCGTCCAGCTTTGCAGGAAGGTGACAGACTTCAAAACTGGCTTACTATTTCTTCCCGCCCCCTTTCCTCTCCCCCTCAAGCACGGGAATGTTGCAGCAGGATGTCTCGGCGTGGGGGTAATGACCAGCCACGGGCTCCCCTCCGCAGATGGTGACCCGGCAGCGGGATGCCGGAGCCAGGACTCCCAGGCAGGACCGATCCTTGGGCGTCCTGCAGGGCTCAGGGCGGGCGCTGAGAGGGAGGACACAGGCAGCAGTGGAGACCGTGGAGTCGAACTTGTTGAGAAGGCAGGAGACAGACAGTAGGAAAAAATTTCCAGGGCAGCTGTGGGTCAGGGGATTTACTGGCGCCCTGGGATGGAGGTGTGAGAAACAGGGAGGTGACAGAGCTGCTGCTGCTACTGAACCGGGGATTCACCGACACAGGGTGCACCAGATAGCGCTGCTTCAGCTGGCGGGGGGGGGCTCCGAGGCGGGCTGGGGGCAACTCATTCAGAGGATGCCTTGGCTACTTCAAACAAGCTGGCAGACCCCAGACCCGCGGGACAGCTCGGGCCGGGGGTGCGTGTGATTTATGGAGCGGGGGATTAGGCAGGAGGAGGCGGCGGCAGCGGGACACACATGGCAGGCGCTGACGGAGGGGAAAGGGCTGCCGGAGCAGGACGGGGGTGAGTCCCAGGTGGCCAGGGCAGAAATTCTTCAGCCTTCCCTAGAGCTCGGGCTTTACCCCCGTGGCGATGAAGATGGCCCCGCCGGTGAGCAGGGGGCTTGGGGCACGTCTCTCAGAAAACCATCCTGGTGCTCAGCTGCAGGGAGGGAGCAGGGTACGTCCCAACTGGGGGCTGTCTGCACAGACCTCCCCCCTCCTCCCACGGCCCAGGCATCCACTTGTCTTCCCCAGGGGAAACATCAGGGAGGGGAGGCGTTCGGCAGGGGGTAAACTGAGGCGAGGTGGGGGTTGCCTGTCCCCGTTTCATGGGTTAGGACGTGGCGGCTCTGGGATTCCCGGCCACAGCTCATCTGGGGCCCCAGGAGCTGGCGGGAGCACGCGGTTCCTCTGCTGCCCGGCGGGCACGCAGCGTTCGGAGAGCCCTCTCCGCCTCCGCCGGATGGCGATCTGCCCGTGGGACAAGGACATCCCGGATCCTTCCCGCGAGCCCGGGCAGGTGGCGTCGGGTGTCCGCAGCTGCGAGCCGCCTTTCATCCCCTTCCAGGCCGGGGCTCGCTTTCCGTCACCTGCTGCCCTCCCGGCCCGAGGCCAAGAGCCCGCGGGCAGGGCCGATGTGCGAGACGTGGCCGCTGTGCCCGCACGTCCTCCGGCCGGAGCGGGGGCAGCGAGCCGCCCGAGGCAGCATCCGTGAGCCCCGCCGCCAGCCCCTCGGCTCAGGGTGGCCATAGCTGCCATGGGAGCTGGCAAAGCCCCAGTCCACAGACACCAGCTCCACGCACTTTCCCTGCAAAAGTTTCCATTGCCTTCATTTGCGGCAGGCAGCGGGAGGAGCGGGTGCCGCTGGAACACACGTGCTCGGCAGCGTGTGAGTGTCCAGGCACACACGTGTGAGTGTGCCAGCACATGTGTGTGAGCAGCGGCCAGTGCATCTGCGGGGAGATAGATACACACGCACAGAGATCTCCCTGTGCATCTCGGAGCGGGCACTGCACGCCTGTCAGACTGCAGCATTCCTTTTTGCTGCAGCGTTTCTCAGCGTGTGCAGCCTAATGAGCCGGCACAGCAGAGTTAATTGAGGGGACAGACAAGCGGAGCTCGTCATTAAGGAAGGCACCGCAGCAGGTACCGGTGACAAGATGCTGCCTTGTCCCCCCGGGCTGATGGCAGCCCCCGCAGGGGACAGTGACAGCCTGAGTCCCCAGGAAAGATGGCTGAAGATGAGCATCCCACGTGCTGCAGCCCTCGCTCAGGGCTAGCTCCATTAGCAAAAGCAGCCAGGGAGTGGGAATTGCTGTTGTCTGCGTGGAGGAATGAATCTGCCAGACCTCGCAGTGAATACCAAACCCTGGAGACGGTGGCTTGCCTACAGCCCTGTTTACATCCTGTCTGCAGCACCTTCCACCTGGAGCAGGTCCCTGTGATGCACACTCGCGCAGCGTGATGATGCACTGGCTGTCAAAGCTGCCCCCTCAGCTCCCACCATTAGGTTCTAGAGTGAACATGCAGCAGAGGGGACAGAACAGCCGGCTCCCAGCAGTATGGTGAGACTGTGCCAACAGCCCACAAGGACAGGGAGCCTTGCTCAGGGCTGTCAGATTCTCGCTCAAGAAACTCAGAGAACTGGAAAGGAGCCTTCACCGCCTTCGTAGCCAGGAGCTCCCACACTCCGCCTCCCTCTTCAGCTCTCTTGCTGGCCATGCCTCTCTCTGGGGGGCCGTGTCCTCACAAGACGTGTCCACAGATCCCCCTCGGAACCTGGCTGCTCCTGTGGGCATCTCCAGCCAGAGGGCCGGGAATGTGTTGTTCTGTCCCTTCCAGTAGGTGTTCACTCTGAAACCTAATGGTGGGGAAGAGCGTGTTCTGCAGGCAGGAAGTGATCCTGCTGGAGCAGAATCCAGCCCTCTGCCTTCTGCCTCTTTCATCACATCAGTGCAGCCCGCCTGCCCTGCCCCAGCCACCAGTGCCTCAGGCAGAATAAAACCTTCCAGGGTCAGCATCCCCCTGACCAGATTTGCTCTGCTCCCCAATGAAGGGCTCAGTCAGTAACTGCTGGGCTCGTCAGGGGGACCTGAGTGTTTACAAGTTGATAACCTTATCACAGACACATCCCTAATTAAGCTTGTTAGCTCTTTATGATAAACAACATATGGGCTGGGGCCAGAGTGCTCCTCAGGCCCGTGTGCTCTCCGGCAGCCAGGCAGCCCATGGGGTAGTGCAGGCAGAGAACAAGCAGCCCTCTGTTCATGCCCGACTCTTCCTCCCCCTCACAAAACGGACCTTCAACCCTATGGCTTTGCTGACCTTCCAAACCATAATATTAGTCCTGGGTTTCTCCTCTGGACCCGGGTGAGCAGGAGGGGGCTGGGTTGGACAAGGCTGTCAAGGCTTTGCCAGTGCTACAGGATCCCCTTCCTGCTCTTACAGAGTCTGGGGCAGCACGAGAGAGACCTAAAGTCTGTTGAGGGCTGGGAGATGAAGGGATGATAGGGAACAGAGGCTCTACTCCCCATAGGAAGAAATGATGGGACAGCAGTGCAAACTGCTGCTGAGTCTGTAACGCCCAGGGGTTACACAGGCCTTGTCACCCACCCCAGGATGGTCTTTTTGTCCATTATCTGGTTGGTAGCTGGAGATATCCATCCATCCATCCATCCATCCATCCATCCATCCATCCATCCATCCATCCATCCATCCATCCACCCAGGCAGAGCAAGGTGTTAGCAGGGTACCCTGGCATCCACCCCACCATCTATCCTTGTCTTCATGCCTCCTGCTCCCCCATCTATGCACCAGACATCAGCCCTTGCCTTCACTCCTTCTTCTGTCCTATCAACACACCTCACCATCCACCCTTGCCTTCCTTCCTCCTCCTGCCCATCTCCCTGCTCTCCCTAAGCTCAAGGTGCCCATTACCTGCCCCCCCAATGCTCATTAATTACCAGCCCACGTCTCTGGGGCCAGACCTGTTAATGGGGTGCAGGGAGAGCACCCACTCACTCCCCCTCCTCACAGCTCTGCATTTCTTATCTCTGAGATCCCACCTTGCTGGCAGAGGAGCGAGGCAGGACGCTGCTTCCCTGGGGAATGGCAAGCCAAGCGATAACGAAATCGCAGTGGAGGAGAAATTACCTTGCCTGAATTTTAAAAACTTCTCGCTGAGGTTGCCATGGTAACTGAAAGGTGCATCACGTTGCTCTGACAACCCCGAAACAGCCAGGTTTTTGCCTGGCGGGCTCTGAAGCGGCAGGTTTTGGGGAGGGAGGAGCCCAGTGTGGTGGGGAGCAGGGATGTTCAGCCCCGAGCACCCAAGACAGAGATGTCTCCCTCACCATAACCACCAGCTGCATCACTATCCCACCACAATTTCCAACCTCTCCCCATCCATCTCTCCCGGAAACAATGGAGGAAGAGGACTGAGGAACTCCAAGCCCAGCCATGCAGTCCTCTGAGAAGGTGGCAGGGTTATGGGATGGGCTCCAGGTTGGTCCATCCTGCTGTGGGCATCCGTGGCACTGCAGAAGTTGCTGGGAGCCTCAGCAGGCAGCCTGGGGACCTCTCTGCACTCTGTTTGGGGAGTGAGTTGTGCACCCAGCATTGCTCCAAGACCCCAGGCGAGTGCCAGCAGCATTGTCCCAGTCCGTGTAAATCACTCTGCCACAGAAATAGCCCCAGTGGGGTTGAAAAATAGCAGGTGACTCACGCAGAGCAAAGGGTCCAAAATAGTCCCTCCGGAGCACTCCTAAAATTAGTCTTCCTCCCGGGAGGTCCCAAATACTGTGTCCTTGCCAGGGCACAGCCGTGGTATTGAGCCTGCCTGCCTGCTGCCACCACAGCCACTTCCCTCTGGGGTGAGGGGTGCAGGGCTCCCTTTGCTGGTGCTGTCCCTCCCGTATCTGCTGAAAACCCACCCTTGGGTGTGACTGAGCCGTGCATCTCTGAGTCTGTCAGATCTGTGTGGCTCCCGTGGCTGCACGCTGATTCTCGGGGGATGCCCCATGCAACACTTGGGCACAGCCAGCAAGATGCAGACACCAAAAAACACGGCCTTGGAAGCTGTGAGCTAGCAGGGTACCAAGGACTTGCCCCCCATCCTTTGCTCGGATTTCAGAGGGAGGGATGCCGAGGAGGCAGATCAGGTGTTTTCCAGCCACGGTGAGTCCCCCAGACACTCGGGTTTTCCTACCACCTCGCCCACCTCGTTGTTCCAGCACGGCAGGGCAGCAGCAGCTTGCTGCTTCCAGCTGGTGCTGGGAGGCCTGGGGGGACACACGGAGGGACCTCGGGAGCAGCATCCGCTCTGCTGCCATGGCCGGGAGTGCTCCCCATGCCGGGCCATCGCTCCTGCGCGGGGGAGCTGTACCCAGTTAATTAGAGGAAGGGATGAATAATTCCTTTTTATAATGCAACGTCGCACGGCAGATGCCGTCTGCCTCGGCGCGCCGCGCTCGGGAACCCGCGTTATTCTGCTCTCAGCAGAGTTATTTATACACTGGGACATTTTTCAAAGCGCCGCTTTGATGGTCTTCCACCAGCTCGGAAAAAAAAGTAGTCCATCCCAAAATAACCCGAGTGAAAGTCACAGCTCTTCATTACGCAGAGCTTCAACCGGGGGGCTCGGAGAACAAAAACCCGTCACATTCCTCCCATCAAATCCACCCCTTTCAAGTGCATTTCAAATAGGTTCAAACCGCCGCGGCGGCGACTAGACGAGCGCTAATGATGCTGCGGACACATCCCGCCGGGGAGAGGGATGGAGCTGGGGGGCGGTGGGTTTTGAGCAGCTCCCAGAGCCGACAGATGTTTTGGGGTGCCCAGAACAGGGTCCGCAGTGGGATATGCTGGGAAAAATGCAGTCCCTCCCTTGTCTGGTTTTTCGTGCTGCAGGAAGCAGTTTCTCTCCCCAAAGCAGGCTTTGGAGAATGGGAACAAGCACCAAATAATTTTTTCTTAGGAACTGGAACAAAAAAGGCCCAGTCTCTGTTTCTCAACTGCACCTGCATGTACACACCCCGCAGGTCTGGTTGCTGTTAAAGGGAAAAAAAAGGGGTGGAGGTAAAGAGATTTTTGTAGGTGGTGGCAAATTCCTGTGAAAACGTTTTTGACATGAAATCGTCTCCCGTCCCAGCTCCCCCTCAGCGGAGACGGTGAGTGGCTCCCCCCCCTACTCCCATACCTGGCAAAGGGCCTGAGCTGCTCAACCCTCTCAGCCCTCCGGGTTCTGTGGGGCCAGGGGCCCGTGGGTGCCTCATGGTGGTCTCAGGTTTTCCCCATCGGCAGGCTCTGGCTCACTCCCTGGATCCCCAGGGCCCTTCCTGCAGCAAGGCTGACACGGGCCTGCCCTCAGCCCCTCGGTCCCACTGCCCAGCCCCCTCGTCCTGTCTGCCCGGAGCTCGGTCCCGCTGCCCGGGGCTCGGTCCCGCTGCCCGGGGCTCGGTCCCGCTGCCCGGGGCTCGGTCCCGCTGCCCGGGGCTCCGCGCAGCCTCCAGCCCAGCCCAGCCCGCGGCTCCGGGGCTGCCTGCCTGCTGATCGACGGCTCACTGCCGGAGGCAGGGAAGAGTCTCTGCTGGGAAAACCATTTCTTTACCCTCCGAATCTGCCTGTTCCAGCATTTCTGCAAGGCTGGAGCATCTCCCCTGGGAAGAGCCTGGCATTAGAAGATGCCCAAGGACACAGAGCAGTGTGAGCTGTCTGGATAGGGGATAAGCATGCTGGATGTAGCCACAGGTCCCAGGCCCCAGGATCCCAGCCCCCATCTGTTTTTGCTTTTTTCTAACAACAGTAGAGCCCCCCCACTCCACCCCCCAGGGCTGAAAATTGTGTCCACATTGCTGCAGATGGTGAGCCAATTAAAACCATCTTTATTTTCCGCCCCAGCAGAGAAACCTGGACCATGCAGTTCCCAAGCCAGAACCGGGCTCTCGGTCAAAACAGCATCCAAGTGGAGTAGCCAAGGGATAAGAGACACTCCTCTCTTTCCTCACACACCTGTACTGTGGGGCTGGGGAGGAGTGCCCAGGATGACAGGGTCACTTGTCTAGGGGCAGGAGGGGTGCTGTCACAGTGAGCACCTGGAGCAGGCTGCCAAACCCTTCCCAACCCCTTTTATCTGTGCATCCTCTCCCTCAGCTGTCCTTTTCCTGCCCTTTGAGCATCCCAAACAGGCAGGCTGCCACAGCAGTACCCATGGTGTGCTGGCAGGATGCTGCATCATGGTCCTGCCCATCCTCCCACCAGAGCCCCACAGCTGACACCAGAGCCAGGTGAGGTGGTTGTGGGGCATTTGGATAAAATAAGGAAAAGCATTTAGTAGCTCAGGAGAGGATGAACTAACATGCTGGGGAAGAGAAAGGGAAGCAGCCTTGTTAAATCCCCTGAGGCAGTGGGGAAAGGCACTGGAGAGGAGCACGAGCACACACATGGACACTCAGGTGCATAACCTCACACGTCTGTGGCCTCTGCCCCAGGCTCTCCCATGGCAGCAAACACCTCCCCCCTTCAGATACACTTTTGGCATCAGGATACAAACCCTGTGGAGCTGGCTTGGACTGACATTCAGCATGAGCACAGCCCAGGTGGTCCCAGATCATGGTTCTCTCCATGCCTGTCCTGCTGGGCACAGGAAGCTTTTTGGCAGGGGGAATGCAGGAAAGCCAACCCAATGCACACAGTCCTGGGGCCTCTGGCAGCCCCAAACAGTGGCATAAAGATGTGTTCCTGCCTGCAAGCAGCATTTCAGTGATGGGGCAGGAGAGCCAGGCAGGCCTGGGGCTGGCCATGCAGCGTGCTGAGCTCCGCCACAGCTTGGTAACTCCAGCGATTAAGGAATACTCAGGAGGAAAGCTGTTCACACTGATGATTTGGCTGGTTTCCTTGCTTCAATTAGCATGCAGGAGCTCCAGAGGCCTCCCAGAAAGCCAGGGTATAGCAGGCTTGGGAGTTTTAATATTAGTAATGCTGAAAGCCAGCCAGAAAAATCCCAAACTTTATAACTACATCAACAGAGGCCGTAGATTCTGCATATTGTAGGGGCTGGAAGGAGCTGCAGGCCTGTTGGAGCCAAGGCCCTAAAAGTCATCCTGCAGCTGCCCTGTGCCTAGAAGGAGCCCCTGGCTGCAGTCCTGCTCTCACATACATATTGCCCATGGCAAAGGGGACAGGGGCCCATTGGGTGTTCCCCCTTCCTCCCTAGCCTGGGGTCTCCACCTGCTCTGGGGCTTAATGCCTTTACTTTTCCATTGTCAGCCACAGAGAGACCTTGTGGCTGCTCAGCCATACAGAAACCCAAGCATAGGAGTGCAGTGAAGCTCTGCCCATCCAGGGACTGCTCTGCATCTCCTCCTGTCACTGCCCAGCTACACAAGCCTCTCTCCAGTATGCTGCGTCCCTCTGCATTCCTGGTGGGACCAGCTTCAGTCCCCCAGCATTTTGACTGTGGCCCAGCACCTTTTTGGGGCGCTGTGCATCAGGCTCAGCTGCTCAGCCCCGGTGGGACTGGCGCGCTGGCAGCCCTGCAAGCCGTGCCCAAGGCAGCTCCCTGCCTTTCTCTGAGGGGGATCCTGCCTTGTCACTGCACACTTCTGGGGCTGGCCCCATCCCAGGGCTTCTCCTCCCACCCCCGCAGAGGTCGGTCCCTGGGGAGGCAGGGACACTGTGTCCCTCTGAAGGCTGTGGGCCACGGTGCATTCAGTCACGAACAGCCGCACTGTGCTGCCTAAATTGGAGGCGCGGGTGCTGGCAGGCGGCGGTGCCTCCATGCCCTGCTCCAGTGCCTGCCATGAGCTTCAGGGGCATGCCTGGCAGTGGGGGGGGGCTACATGCTGCCCACCCCCTTCTCCCCAGCTTCTCTTGTTCCCTGGGCAGCCAGCAGCAGTGCCTTAACCCAGGAATGGGGGGCTTTAACCCATCTAACCAAGAAGGGGGGGCTACAAGCCCAGGACCCCATTAAAGCCTTGCCCCAGGAAGGGAACCTGCTTTGGGCATCCCATTCTAGCAGTTATCTCCATTAGCAGATCCCTGTGCCCCCATGGCACGCTCCTGCTTCCCACTGCAACTGCTCTGCAGGAGGTACCAGCTGGTGCTGGCTCAGCTCCTGACGCTTGGGCAGCACTTTGCTGCAGCAAGGAGGGAGTGAGGCTGACAGAGAACACTGCTGTGCCCACTGCAGGCTCTCCCCCCGTGCCCGCAGCATCACCCCTTGTCAGGAGGATGCACTGGGACAGGGATCGATGAGCTGGGAAGAAGCTGAGCTACACAAATGCACTTTATCGATCCATTGAACCCACCTGCTGGGAAACAGACCCCCCCCATTTACAGCCCAGAGCAGCAAAGCACTTTGCTGTTGCCAGCCGGGACACACAGGGAGCGGGGGGAGGCTGCCACAGGCACATGGAGCCCCATCACAGTGCACCAGGCCTGCCTTCCCTACCATCACCCGGGAGGAAAGCTGGGGCAGGGAGCTGGCACTTGTAGGCTCTTTCAAGCCACCCGACTTCCTCTGTGGAGCCGAAGAGGGAATGTCACGCTAGAGAAGCCCTGGGGCCCCAGCGAGGCTCGGCAGCCCTGCACAGAGGAAACAGACTGTCACAGCTGGGCCACGCCTGCCACCTGGTGGAGCGGCCCGGGGACTCTGGCAGGGACCCCAAGCCCTGCGGTCTCAGTCCTGAGGAAGGGGTGGAGGCATTCCCCACCTTGGCTCACTCGAGCTACACACCCCTCAAAAATCGGTCAGCAGCCTGACAGTGCAGCAGGGGCACAGGTGCAGCTGCAGCAGCCAGCAAAGCAGGATTCACCCATTCCAAAAATCAGCCACAGAATGCTGGCCTTGACCCCCAGAAGAGCTGTGCACCAAGCACAGAAGAAGTTGCTCCTGGCTTCATTTCATCCCAGCCCTTCCTGTGCCCATCTGGACAGTAGGAAAGCCCACTGCTGGCTCAGCTTTGCGTGGAGGCTGAGCAAGACCCAAAGCCAACAGCATCAGTGAAGGCAGAGAACAGAAAGGCAGTAACGGTACAGCTGCAGGACACCGCTGGTGAACCTCATCCTCCCATGAGCCAGCCTGCCACAGCTTCCCCCACAGCATCAAGGCAGGCCACAAGAAGCCAAGGTGGTGCTTAAGAACCTTCCCAGAGATACCACATGTCACCCCCTCCCTGCCCACCACAGGGCCAGCATGTAACACCCAGGGCTCCTGGCCAAGGGCAGACACTACTGCTGCTCTGCTCCTGCTCCTACAGTGATGGCAAGAAGGGCTACAGAGAGATCTGACGCTCCAGCAGCCACCATCCATGCTGGAGCTGTGAGAAAGATGCTGAGAATAAACCACAGCATAGGGATGTAAGGAGGGAGGCGAGTGGAGAGCTGCTTGGAATGGAGACTCCAAGATGAAGTCTCATCAAGGAAGAAGCAGAATGACAGGACAAGTAGCATTGGCAACTTAATTCTTCATTCACCCACTGAGAAACAGAAATAGAGTAATTTTTGGATGTATTTCATTTGGAAATGAGCCAAATTGGCAACTAGAATCAAAGTCTTCAAAAAGTCTATACAAAGATGTATCATACAAAATGTACAGGAAAATTCTCAAAAAAAAAAAACCAGACAGACAATACAACAAAAGGAGAGCAGAGACAGTTTGAAAGCACAGCTAACAGGTCCTGCTGCTGCTCCAGGGGGCAGGAGCAGCACCTGGACAACACGCTAAAACACAGAATACATTACACTATATACAAGACCGTACAAAGATCAGCCATCCCCTTTGGTCTAACCAGGAGCTCTCCAGCATGAAGTTGGGTCAGTTCAATCTGCTCATGGAAGTGTTTGTTACATGCCGAGCAGGGGACAACATCCAAGGGAATGAAATGGTCAACTCTAAACCAGAACCAGGATACAGCCAGGTCACCAAGGTTATGGAGTTTAACAGTCAGTTCTTGCTAACAAGAAGTGCTCTGCAGGCCAGAGGGGTTACTCCATCTCTGTGAAGCGAGCGAACATGGCTTTCCGCACCGCATCTTTGTACGAATCTGCCGTGGAGACACCGTAGGAGCTGCCCTTGGCTCCCAAGCCAGCTCCTCTCATTCTTACTTGGGCCTGCAAGGGAAGAGAGACACACTTCAGCTCTGCAGCGAGCCAGACCACAATGAGGGCACCACCAAAAATCCCATCAATCCAGCTAGTTTCCCAAGCTTTCCTGGGGATCTCCATAGCCATCAATACCATCATGGACACCAAGAGACTGAAGTACATGTAATACCCCATTCCTCATGCCACTCTGGCCCCACTCCAACTGCACAGAACAGTTCCTAACAGGCAAGGCCAGGTATGCCAATGACAGGATGGAGGGCAGTCCCTCCTGGGGTACTTGGGCTACAGTGCCTCAGGAGTCAAGTGCCAAAGGGAGGAAGGCACAGCCCTGCCTCTGCTTCAGCATCTGATGGGACAAACATGAGCAGGAGCCAATACAAATAGAGGCAGCTTTGCTGTGGCTGGCAGTTTATTCCTCCAGAGCTCTTCAGCAGCAAGTACTTCTGGTTAAACAAGAACAAAAACAATGGGACCAAACCTCCTCTAGGATACATCCCTCTTGACTTACCTCAATGGGTGCTGTGATGCCCTGGCATTTTCTCCCCAAGCCAGAACCTTCCCTCCAGCCCATGGCCTGCAGCATCTTGTTCCCTATATTACTGTTGTCAAGGCCATCTTTGGTGGGCTGCTCGTAATTCCTGCAGGAAGAAGAGATGAGTTAACAAGTTACCCACACTGCTCATGGTGCACCGAGGCAGCTCTGAGGAGCCTTCAGATACCTACACTGTGCCTGCATCGTAGACCTTCTTGCGCTTGGGCTCCGGGGGCTCAGGGATGCCGTACTTTTCCCGCCTCTCAGCTGCTCTGTCTCTGTATTTCATCTGCATAAAGCAACTATAGTTAGCACGGATTTTGAGATGTCTTTTTTCAGCTTTGAGCTATGGGATTCAGATAAACGCCTGCTTCTACAGAAGGCAAACTACTACCACTGCACTTATACTAACACCACCAACAGCAGAGCCCAAGACCCAAGTTCCTGGAGCACCATCTCAACCAGCATTGGGGCAAGAAGAGACTTGCAGGTTTCTAGTCCCAGCCTGGCAGCCCTGAGCTAGAGGTGGAATGAGCCATCCATGCTAAGCCGTATCTGTGGAATATGGGACACTCCTCTCCACCTAACAGGGCAGCAGCTCTGAACCTTGACTGGAAAAGGGGTTGGGATTATCTCGAGTGACGTGTGTCAGGATAAGGAGAGCTCAGCAGATCACCTGCACAGGTTTTCCATTAGCTACTCATCTGCTCAACTCAACACTGACCTCTCTCTCACGCAGCTCCAAGGCTTCAAGTTCCTGCTCGGAAAGCTTTGATCGCCTATATATATCCATGTTTTGCTGAAACAAGAAGATAAGATTCACTTTAACACGAAATGCACAACAGCTCTTTTCAAATGAGGTAGCTGACCTTTGGGAGAGTAGCAATCCACCTGCAGATTTTTGCTTTAAGAGAAACAGTTTTCCAAACAGCAACATGCCTCATGGCTTTGGTTTACACACTGAATTATAACAACCCAGTATGTTCCTCCCCACGCAGTGTAACTACCTTGTGCAAGTCAGACAGCTGCTGGTGCCGAATCAGAGCATCTTTGTTTGGGAACTGCCTTCTGCACAGCAGACAAGCCATCTTCTTCCAGTCAGTCAGCTTCTCTTCCTCATTCTCCATTCTTTCTAGTAAGTCTTCATCATTATCACTGTCACCACTGTAGGCAGCCACAAGGCCACGCTGAAAAGGAAAGACAGCATTAAGGGGAGTGCAACAGTGCCACAGTTCAGAGAGCACAAAGAGGGAACAAAGGCTGCAGAGGTTTATCACAGGAGGAACAGCATGCTCCCATTACGAAGGATGAAATCACAGAATGCCTGAGGTTGGATGGGACCACTGGAGGTCATCCAGTCCAACCACCCTGCTTAAGCAGGGTCTGCCCCAGCACATACTGCCAAGGACTGTGTCCTTATGACCTCTGAGCATCTCTAGGAAAGGAGACTCCACAGTCCCTCTAGGAAACCTGCTCCAGCGCTCAGTCATTCTCACAATACTAGTTCTTTTTCTCATGTTCTCCTGGGTCAGGGATTCCTAATGGCTGGCCTTGGCACTGAAGACTGAATCAAAGGTGTTTAGTATTTCAGCCTTCTCTGCCACCTCTGTTTCAAGGGTCCCTGTTCTATTAAGCTAATGGGCCCACACTTTTACAGTACTGCAACTCAAACTCACAGTGGCTGCAAGACAGTTCCCACTAGCCAAACAATTCTAAGCAGACCCTATACAGAAACATCAGAACCCCAACTGAGCTCAAGGCTAAAAACCATCACAGCTGTCCACAGTGCATCTCAGTCACCCAGCCTACTGCACTTGCATCACACCGCTGCAATCACCAGCACCACTTTTTACAGGTAATGCCATGGAAATCCAGGTTTGACAACAAGTATTAGCTAGAGCTTCTCCACCATACTCACCTTTAGTGGATTTTCATCATCCCCATTTTTCAACACCTCTGGCAGGATCTGCTGTCGCTCAGACAGAGCTCCCTGGATGAGACAAGAATGCCATGAGCGTGGAGCTCTCTGTCACCTGACCCCCACCACACACCACTGCCAGCACCTTCACCTTTTTCTCAAAGAGGGCAAAGCCTGCATCTGCAGCTGCTGACTCCTTTCGCTCCTCCTCCCTGGTACTCAGTGGCTGGAAGCTATTCTTGAAGTTCTCCTTCTGCTTGTTCAAACTCTTTGCCCAGCGTTCCATGTCTTTAGCAATCTGAAATGCAGAGTGGTTTGCTCACACAGCTCTTCTCAAAGCTATCAATCTCTTATGACACCCATTCAATCTCACATGCAGTTTCAGAACAAGTCAACCCACTATCTTTTATTTTTAAACCATGGGACACTGGATGTAGTGCAGCTGTTCCCCTGTATACAGTGTTCAAAGATAACACAGCTTGCTGCTTTTACTGTACAAACCCTTCTTATCAAGCTAATCCTCTAAGTGATGGCTCAGTTATACTCCCACTGATCCTGGCAGGATTCCATAAGCACTCCTCCTATGCAGAGCTTATTTCTGCACTGAAGCCTTGCCAACTCCACCTCTCCTCAGCCCCCCACAATGCCTGCAAATTGAAGGCATGCACCTCATTGAATAACCTAGGATTTCCTTTGTCATGGAAAAGAAATATTATCCTATTTCACAGAAAAGACTTTATACCAGTTACAGTCCGATTCTGTCTTTTACCTGTTGGGCTGTTTTGCTTTTAGGCTTCTCTTTCTTCTCTTTCACTTCTTTGGTGGTGGTTGTGGTAGCTGTCTGTTGGTACGTGACACCTTCTGCTGCAGGCATGTAGGTTTCCTTTTCGCCATCCCAGTACAGATACTGCTGGGTTAAGGCATTGTAGTAATACTGCCAGAGGGAAGGAGAGGCAGACAGTTAAACACCTCACACGAGCTCAATGTCCACGGGAGAACCCAAGCAAGCTGATTCACACTACTGCACCACACGGGAAGGCGTTTTGTAGAGTCCAAACAAGTTTTGCAGACTCCACAGAGGAGTCGAAAGGCAGGAAGTGGCTGAAGCCTCTGTCCCCAAACACAGCACTATGGAGAATCTTTTGCTTCTCCCAAGAGACGACCCACCAGAGCCCAGAGCTGGGTGCACTTTGCTGGGCACTCCGCAACAAAACAGCTGTTACAGTGGCTGTGACAAGTGCTAATCCTATGTGGGCCAAACGTGGAGGAAAATTAAGGAAAAGGAGAGAAAAATGCAGGGCTATACCAGAGGGAAATCAAGTCCCAGCCCTATACACGCTGCTGAGAGTTATCTGCAACATTTGGTATGTTGTGCACTTCAAATGTCACTCGTATGATGAGAGATAGGGAACTAATGGACCTTAACAGTTAAGACATGTGGGAAGAACTTGTGTTTACCTGGGAATTAGGATCATAGTAGAGCCCTGTTATAGGATCATAATAATATCCTGAAGATTCATCATATTGGTAGGTGGAAGTATCAGGGACAGCTGTAAAAAAATTAAAGCGTGGGACATGGTCGTTCCAGACGAATTCAGACAGGTATCTTTCTACATTTCAGGTAAAATTCGGAGATTATAGCAGCCACGTCTGTAAAGGGCTCTTATTCACCCATGCAGCCAACGCTCTCCAGGGGCAGCTTCACCACGACACAGTGATGGAGCACTTGGCCAAAGCAGAGTTTTACTGCTACAGTGACAGAAACCTGTCCCCAAGAGCAGCTCCCCAGCACTTACCGTACTTGGTTCCAGGCACTACGCCAGTCGGAGGAGCTGCCTGTGCCTGAGTGCTAGTGGTAGGTGGTGCTGATTGTGTCTGAAAAAAACACAAACCACAAACCTCAATTAGAAAACCTGTCACCGAGAAAACAAGGACAGCGAGCCAAGGCGTGAGCAGCGCACCCTACGCATACGACAGCTAACTCCTCCTCAGCAGCATGCTTGGCACTCACCTTTAGCAAAGCACAAAACCATCCCAGAGAAGAAATGGCAGGTGACTTATGACCACAAGCTCTGTGACTAACCCACAGACACCCAGAAGCTTTGCTGTACCACCCACTTTAAAAAGCAAAGGCTATAACTAAGCCATATATCCCAGGCTTTGAAAGCAAGGACTTATCAGTGCTGTAATTACTGGAGAGTCAGGTGAGTTTGTCTGCTGATTATACAGCTGAGGACTCTGGGACACAACTGCAGCTGTTGTCGTAGTGACCGGAGCTCCTGCCAAAAGAGAGCAGCAATGCATGAACGAATGAATTTGTAAAACAGTACTGCATCCTAGGGCTAAAATTACTTTGTTTATAGTTTCAGCTATTAATTCCAGCTCCAGCAGCCGAACAAGGCAATAAACATTCAAAAGGAGATAGATACACAGTGGGTATCTTCTACCCAGACAAGAAATAGTTTCCTTTTCAGGAGGAAATATTCTGCTCCCAAAGTCAGCAATTCCTGGCCTCTACAGCTGCTAGTACTGAATATTTGCTAGAGCTGCTTACACCACTATCCTAAGTTCAAGGCCTTTGTCAATTGTCTGAAACAGAGGCTTTTCTCTTATCTTGCACAAGAAGTTCCACTTCAACAAATCTGTTACAGTTCTCTAGTAATGCATCCTCATTCAGACATCCTGAGAGTAAAATGAGCCAAGTCTTCTTTTGCACAACAAAGTAACATAAAGGCTGAGGCAAAATACTACTGTAAAATTATCACTACAAACAACTGCTTCTAAGATGCTGGAAGCACTACCTGATATGGTAGCTGAGTCTGTGTCCAACACTCCTCCTTGATTTTGGTAGTACTGCTGATAATCCTGGGAATACTGTAGAGGAAAATGAATGACAACACAAGGTGAGTAATCTGCATACCCAAATTATGACAATCTGCTGGTTAAAGCACCATCTCTACTACTAACCTGAGCATACTGTGAGTATCCATCTTGTCCTGACTGAAGATAGCTGTAGTCAAGGGTGCTGCCCTCTCCAGTCTGTGGCTGAAATTCAAAAAGGTAATTTTTGTCAGGGACAGGTGAACAACTTTATTAAATAATTTCATGCAGCCCACTGCCTAGGCTCCAAACTGATTTGGGACCGGATGTGTCATGGCTGGATCTGCCATTAAACAGTTCAACCATGCACATGGCAAGCAGGACAATTACATGGTGCACATTTTAATTTTCAGGAAAGCAGGACTATGAGTAGGAGTCTCCAAATCATACCTGAGTAGATGACCACTGAGCTGCAGCAATGGCTGTACTTGCCACAGAGAAGGCGCTGACTCTGTTACCGTCTGGAAGAAGCAGGTCTCTGCAATCACAAAATCCATGCACCTGAGTAAGTACTGCTTTTTACTGAAGTGTTTCCCTATGCAAGGAGGTGGAGTCTGCCCTCACACAGGGATTTCTCACCAGTCATAAAATATTCAGAATGTAATAAATGAGCCAAAACACTACTTGGCAAGTAAAGTAACTTCAGGTTCATTGTTGTAGGGTCAGTAACAAGTCAGGAGGTCTCCAAGGAAACAAATGTGCTGTGCACACAATCAATTATGGTGTTATCTTCAGAGGACTGGAAACAGAGGTGTGGGGAACACTGCTTTCACTCTCCTAATATACAGTGAATAGCAGGATGCATGCAACTCAAATGACTTACAGGAAGCAAAACTTCAGAGTTAAGAATAAGCTTAATGAAAGCCTGGGTAACAAGAAGAAAACATCCAATATAAAGGGAAGGGGTGGGTGTGTGAGTAAAAAAAAAAAAAAACAAAGCCAAAAATGCAACTGACTGCTATCACAACTCACTTTCTGGCACTCTTTGCAAAATCAACACCAATTGTTTTGCCATCAATTTTTAACGGTGGCTGAAGGCTTTGTAAAATCTGTAGCAGTTGAGAAGCATCCTACAACACAAAATAGTCATTATTATGAAAGGCAGTTTACTGAGGGGGATTCAGAAGTTCCCCAACTCCACTTTTTCAAGTAGAGCCACTGGAAAGAGATAAAGATGCAAAAACACCTCCATCTCCTCATCCTACACACATGCAGAAGAGCACAGTGAGACCCTCAACAGCCCATGTGAAAATACTGAGCATTTCCCTGGGTCACTAAGTATTAAGTACGTTCCAAAATTTTAGCTTTATCAAGACACAAATTACTCCAAATGGGCCATCAGCAAAAACTGAGATTAGGCACCTGTTTTAACCCAACCACCTGCCTTCCTCTAACTGAAGCAGGTCCAAACTGCTGCTCGAATTCTGACGTACAGACTCAATGAATCACTTAGGTTAAAATCATCGAGTCCAATGGTTAACCCAGCACTGCCAAGTTCACCACTATGCCACATCCCTCAGTGTCACATCTACATCCAGGAACATAGATTCACTGCCCTTCAGGGATCCCATGCCAGCATATGACCTCCCTGAAACTTAGGAGTCTTTTCTTGTACCTCTGCAATTTCCTGTGTTTCAATAGGCTGCTGCCTATTGTCCTATCCTTATGTATCCTTGAGAATACGTTTCTGCTGTCCATGTACCCTCCCACTGGATGCTGCTGAGAAAAGCAACATCTGCCTCCTCCTTCTCTTCTCAAGGTGGAAGAAGCCTAATTCTATGCACCTGTTCCCACATGGTATGCCCCAGATCTTAGAATCTGTCAACAAAGTTTGGCCCTGCACCAGTACTTTCGCAATCCAAGCATGAAGCTAGGCTGCAATCTACATCAGAACTCTGCTACAAGAATAGCTTTTCAATGCGCTCCCAACATCCCACCACCTTTCAAACTGCAGCTACATATTATCAGCTTTGACACACTGTGTCCATCAACACTCCTAGAAGGGGGCCAGTCCTTCATACAGCTCAGGGCTCTAAAAGCTGCAGGGAGAGAAGGAGGTTAACCAGCTGCTTCTCTCCCAACACCATTAAGGTCCTCACCATGGCAGAAGACAGTTGCACAAACGCAAAGCCTCTGTTCTGTTGAGTCTGCTTGTCTTTGATAAGACGAATATTATTGACTGCCAGAGATGCATACGGAGACAAGGCAGTCATGATGGATTCCACTACTGTGTGAGGAGCAATGTTTCGAAGAATGATGGCTGAGGAGAAAAAGTATGACATTAGCAATGCACACCATGGTTTTGCAGAGTATTTCAAGTCCTTCAGCTGGCAGGCTGAGGTATGGAAAGGATTTTTAGTATGTGTGTTTACATTTCACATTCTATAATAAGTCAAAGATCACTTACTATCACAGTAATAATCCACAGACTGAACGGCTTCTGCTGCTCCAGGTGGTACCTCCTGTTCTGAATCTTTTTAAGGAGAAAATATTTCAGTCAGGACATGGCTCATTCCCTTCAAGTTCAGCATTTCATAAGCCAGCCTAGAACCTACATGGAAGTCTACATAGGCCAGAAAGTTTCTCACAAAACTGGAAAGAGATCACAGTAACGTACCGAATTTGTCTGCTCCACAGCGGAAGCATTTCAGCCTCCTTCTGAAGTTGTAAAGGCAGCACTGCGACAAACAAAAGAAGCCTAGTAAGAACTTGGGTAATTTTAATAATGCTGCATTTGCTATACACTAACAAAACCCAGACATTCATACAAAGGAACACAACAAAGCTAAACCCACCAGAATAATCCAGAACATTGAAAACCACCCTTATCTGCACCACAGAAGCTTTTCACAACATCCCAGATACTTTCTCCCTTGTCATCCCAAATTACTTAACTGTGTAGTCTTTATAATCCCAGGCACAGTCACTACTACAAAAAGCAGTGTTAGAAGGGAACACGTGCTGGGGATAAATTTAGCTTCATGGGGGGGAGCAGGAGCAAGCTTGATTCAGGTGTCACTTTCTTTAAAGCACTGAACAAGTGGAGCGCTCTAGAGCAAGACAAACTCTCCCACAGAAACATGTGTTGTACCTTGTTGCAGAGCCAGTCCTCAAATTTAGGCCTTGGGTTGCTGTAGTGCATTGCAATCTGCTTCCCTTGGATCACCAGCTTTTTCTGCAAAAAAAGTGGTTTCAATTATTCCTGTATCAAGACACACATGTCCATTTTCCCATGGCAGAGCACCCTTCGGAGGAATCAGTGCTCCTGAATTAAATGGACAACATATGGGGAGGATGTGGAGGACAACCACCGCCACCTACACCCTGCCCATCCAATCCTGCAGAGAGGAGGACGAGGGCAGTAAGAGAATGGGATGTGGAGCAAAGATAAACAGAATCAGGGAGTGTAGAAAAAGCTGCCAAACACTAAACGCTGACATGGAACCAGAAAGTGTCTCGAAGGAGACAGAGTCCTAATCTGCTGCATTCAGATTAACACATTTTTAGGAGTCTCTTTGCCCCCACATTTCTATTCACTTCTGGTATAGCACTGAGCGACTTTTAAAACATGTCCTTAGGTGACTGCTTCACTTCGTCCCCTACTCCAAACACCCCAGACCTTTTAACCACATTTGGATTTACTTTTCCAAGCATACTTCAGAAGTGTCCCCTTGAAAATACAGTAATTCCTCCCAAAGGGACCCTGCTTAGACTTCTTGAAGGCTGGATTACAAGTGCCATCAACGGAAACATAAGAGTGGTTTCATTTGACTATTGCATCAGTTCAATTGGAAGCCTGCACAAGAGGTTTGTGTTCTTCATTCAGGCAGGAGCTCTCCAAAATGAGTAACTAGATTGCATGTGAAGCTTCTCCAGGGGTAGGAAAAGTTCATAATGCTTTCAGCATGTCCTCTCACTCTGACTTCAGAGGAGTTAGGAATTTACAGCTATTAAGAAGCCTTGACTCTCAGCCTCACGCTTTGCCAAGCGTGGGTATGCAGAATGGCCTTTCAAAATATGGCTATGAACATATTTTGGTCAAACAGGTGGAAGCACATGTGAGGAAGTGCATATTAGAGGCCACACCCCAGACACTGCAATGGCAGAACCACTTTTATAGCAGGTTTGCTTTCTGCAGAGGTACCACAGTGTCAGGACCAGTGGCTTTTCTGATAACAGGGTCTGACACAGATCTAGCACGTAGCATGAATAAGGCTCTTACATTCTGCACGACTAAATAGGGCAAAGCCATTGCTCCTACCGGCAGGAGGGAGGGTTGGAGGGCCCAGCACTCACTGGATGTGCACACATAGAAACAAGGCTGCTGGCATAGTTGCAATACATCATTCTGTCATCTAACAGTCAGCAGCCCGGCTGCTGGGGACAGGCTATGTTTTCCCTACTACTAAGGTGGCTGGTTACTGGAGTGAATTTGAGAGTATTATAATAAATTATGCATCAATACAGCTTTGTATATATTAAAAAAATCGATTTCTGAAAATATGCTCAGCATTAATTTATTTGTTTTAGTCTTTCCCCTGCAGCCACCTGCCATAATGAGCAGCATATCAGGAAAACAGAATTCAAGAGCTGCTCTCTGGCTGGGGAACTCACCCACAGTGTGGGACATATGAAATGCTATTCCAGCACAAGGCATATGACAACTTCCATCTGCTGGAACTGCCATGAATCCCATTATGGTGCCATTTCTTTATTTTAACATGAACAGAGCAGAAAAACAGTCATAATGCTGTTGTAGGACCGCTGCACCAAATATTCAGGTGCAAGAAAAATCAGTGATTTAACACACTTTGCTCACTTTGGGAGTATTTTTAAATTCTATTTTTAAAACAGGTTATGAATACTCAAAAAGTAGCAAAAGCAAGTGAAACTGCAGTGCTACAGGAAAATCTCATGGGAAAACAAACTAGAGGATTCTTACTGCATTTTGGCTCCTTATCAAGTCATAGCAACAAAAAAGCCAAAATACAGAGCCTAACAGATATGAGATCTCACTCTGCCTGATTTAGTTTAAATGAATGCTTTTTCCTCTAGAAGAGCCAGTTGCCCCTCTTTTACTGGGGTAACAGATTATTGCCAGGAACTGACACTTCTCTTTCAGGGTTAATACTAATTTAATACAGAGATGTGCCTTCTCTGACAACAGAGAAGGAAACATCAAGTGGAAATAAGCTAAGATTTTCTAATGATTACTAGCCAAATCTTCATAAGCCAATTAAATGGAAACCAAGTCATTTAAATCAATGGCACTTTTCACCAAAGTAGAACTTTCTCTCCTAATTTTACCTTATATGTTACAATTTTTAATATATACAAAGCTTTTATTCTTTAAATCACTGTTATGGAACAAACCACTCCTTCCACCTCTTTTTTTTTTTTTTTTTTTGTTAAACTGTACAGACTTGTTCCATTTTCAGGAATATCTAGACTTGGTGAGTGAAGCAACCTGATTGGCTTCCATCCAGCTGGTAGCATCTTGAAAGTGATAAAACTCCACGAAGGCGAAACCACGGCTTACACCTAGAGACAGCATTCAGATATAGACGGGATACTTGTGTTAGTCAGTTCCTTTAAAACAGGTGAATCTCTCTCCAACTGCTTCATTACTTCATGACAAAGCAGCTTTACAAATGCGACGTCAACTGCTGGGATCTGCTTGTTATTTTGCCATGGCAAGGAACCAAGCTGCCTTAACTGGCTACATTTCACTTGATTTGAATCCACGTTTAAGGGTAACCATGCAACAGACTACATACTATTAAATGGGTTTACACTATTATTACTTACCAATACCTGTTAACAAAACCCCCTGTAGACAGACTTCTTTTAACATGTTGACCAGCTATCTAAGTCTTCCAAAAAGCCACATTCCTTAGCCATGGCAAACCTTTTATTTTTTATTTTTATTGTATGTGCTTGCAGTTTGGGGACAATTCTGGATACTCTTTTGGGCTGGGGAAGAGGAAGGTGATGTCAAAAACTGGATTAAGAGCTCTCACCTGTCTTTCTCTTCATCAGCCTCACGTCTGCAGGCTGAGGACCTTCAAAGGACTCAATAAGCTCACGAATCTGCAGGAGATTATGATCCAACAGTTAAAATTTTCACAATTTGGCAGAGAGAAGTCACAGAAATAAGCTACCTTGCAGTAGCGTGCAAGAGATACACAAAACAACGCTTTCAGCACCATCTCAGAGACAAGGAAAACATTTACTGAGAACCCAACAGGGGACTGATGAACATCAAAGTCCACATAATCTTTTGCTACATGCTAAACCAGAACTGTAATTCTCACTGAGGACACTGGATCATCCAGAATCTGAATTCCTACAATCATGTGTTCTGAGATTACTTGGACAGTATTTGGCAAAGACTGTGCACGACCCCAAGTTTTTAAGAGGAACACTGCTGGTATCCTTCTCCCTGCATGTCTAAATACCCTTCATTCCTAGCAAGGAAAAACAAGAAGCCAGCACTGCAAGGCTCCATGATGAATATATTCCTCAACTTCATGCTAAAGATCTTATCCTCTAACTGATCCACATCAGCTTTTCAGGATAAAGTAGATTTGTAAAGACCATGTCATCAAAGAAGAAGCTAAATAAATGTCAGTTCTTCAGCTATAACAAAGCTGCTGCAGCACAGGCAACCTCAGTCACCGTGCAGAGGCATGGAGGAAAAACAAACACCAATGAATTTTTTAATTCTAGAGTAAAAGACACAAGGTTTTTCAGCAGCTTTCACAGAATTCAAATGACATTACGTGCAATAGGGCTGCTCAGCAGAATCAAACTTTATCTAAAGCTGCCCTTTTATATGCTGACTGGCAATAATATCAGATATGCAAGTGAATTTTTCTTATGAAAAATGCAGGAAAAAAATGAAAATTGTGTAAACAATCAGAAGTAATGTTAACTTAACAATTCTACTTTGTGTTCCAAAATGCACTGTATACACTCTGAGTCAAGAATTAAACATTCATATAAATTATGCTACAGTTATTCCACAACTGTAGAGCTACATCAATAACTCAGGAAGAAGAACTGTTCTGAAGTGCTCTGTAATGTCTGATTGGGCTGCCTCCTTTGTATACAGGAAGCTACGCTTGATTTCAAATCCTCATGAAAATATTAGAGCAATGTATAGTGATTCGGAACCCTCAGTATCAGGAGGGTAATAAGTAATCAATGAAAAAGCAAAGGAAAAAGTCTCCATTATAGAAACGGTGCAAATGTATTCTCTGCGCTAGCAACTAAAGCATATCGGCACATTGGAGGCAGAGGCGGAGTCTTGACTGAAAACAAACTGGGATAGCTCAGTTTTTACCCCTCAAATAAGACTTGTGGGCTCATAGCTTGGTAACCAAAATAACCCAGCAAGAAAAAAACAAAAACCTTACCATAAATAAGAAAACCTTAAAGCTTTAACATCTTTTTATTAAACAAGCTAGACAAGCAAGCAGCAAGCTCGTCAATACTTGCTCCGTCAGCTCGGCAGCAGCCATTTTGACTCCCACAGCTGTGCCCACACAAAGCAGCTTTGTGCGGTGCTGTGCTCCGCTAAGGAGCTCGGTGACTGTGTGTGACCCCATCGGTCACAAGTTCTGGCCTCGAGAAAGACCAGAAAAACTGCTGAGTGCCACCTCTTTGTCTCTGTCCACCTCCCCCCTCCCTGCAGCGGGGCGAAGCTGCAAAAAAAGAATATCTGCCTCTTCCCTCCCATACAGAAAAACAGCAAAGAGCACGTAGTTTAAAATCCACTCTTAGGAAAGCATTCGAACACGCGTAAAAAAACGAGTATTTACGGCTTGTTCCGTTTGAAAGGGACTGACTAACATTGAACTGACCTCTATTACTTAACACTGGGAGTTTAAATGCTTTCAGGACTCAAAATGGCAGCGCGACAGCGCTGGAGAGGGGCCACCATGATGCAGCGCTCAACAAAATGGCAGCAGCCGCTCCGGCACGGCCCTGCCCGGGGGCAAGGCAGGCACAGCTCTGCCCGGCTACTCACATCGTTCTCCGTAACCGTGATGGGGAGCCCACGCAACATGATGGTCTTGCTTTCTTTTTCATCGTTAATATCGTTCCTGTAGTCGTGCTCGCCGTAGTCGCCATCGGAATGGTAGCCGTCCTCTGATTTGTCGCTGTTCCTGCGCTCCCGCTCCCTCTGGAAGCCAGCGCCCAGGATTAGCCACCGCGATTCCCTGCAGCGTGTCGCCACACTGCCACACGGACATCGGCCGCCTGCCCGGGGCTGGTCCCCATGGCCTCGGGCAGCGCTCCCGCGTTAAACCCGCTCCCGGTGCCCTCCGCCCCGCAGTGCCGGCCCCGGCCCCCCAACCCCGCTCACCTCGGGGCTATCGTAATCGCGGCTGTCGTAGTTTCTATCATAATCTCGGCTATCGCGACTGTCGTAGTCTCGGCAGTCCCGACTATCGTAGTCCCGGCAATCGTAGTCTCGGCTGTCCCGGCTGTCGTAGTCGCGGCAATCTCGGCTATCGTAGTCTCGGCAATCGCGGCTGTCGCGACTGTCGTAGTCTCGGCAGACCCGGCTGTCTCGACTGTCGTAGTCCCGACTGTCGTAGTCGCGGCAGTCTCGGCTATCGCGGCTGTCGTAGTCTCGGCTGTCGTAGTCTCGGCTATCGTAGTCGCGATAGTCATCATAGCGGTCACCACGGCGCTCCTCACTGGACCTCTTGTAGTCATCCCTCCGCCGGCTGCGGGACTCCCGCTCGTCGCGGTCCTCCCTCTCCACGATGGAGCCGTAGCGGCCGCTCCGCTCCGTCCTGCTCACCCTGCGGGGCACAGCGGGCCGAGCTCAGAGCGTGAAGCGTCCGCCGCGACCCCCACCACCGCCCGCCTCCTCCCGTCTCCCTTCGCCCTCCCTCCGCCGCCGCCGCCGCTCACCGCTTGTCCGAGCCCATGCCGCCGCCCAGGATCCGCAGGCACCCGGCACAGCACTATCCGGCACCACACGCCAAGCACACCCGCACAACCCCTCTCGCTGCCTCGCCACAAAATGGCGCCTAAGGGACCGCCCGTCTTCTACCCAGCAACCACCTCGCGCCCGGACTGGAAGCTTCCAAGCGGGGCGCAGGCGCCGGGGCCGTGCGGCACGTCGGGAAGTGTAGTTTGGGGGGGCTGCCGCCATTAAGGGACCTGGGGTCCGGCCTGCCCCACTTACGGGCCCGGAATGCTCAGAGCCCCGTCCAGCTTGACTCTGGACACTGCCAGGGATGGGACAGCCGAAACTGCTCCGTAAAACATGTCCCAGTGCCTCTCCACAGTGCATTTCTTCCTCATGTCCAAGCTAAAACTGCTGTCAGTTTAAAGCAGTTATCCTTTGTATCACTACATGCCCCACCCAAAGTCCTTCTCCAGCCGACTTGGAGCCCCTTTAGGCACCAAGTGGTCTAAGGGGGTCTAAGTTTCCTGTGGTGTCTTCTCCAGAGTGAAGAACCCCAGCTTCTCCCCTCTGTCAGTAGCTAAATTGTTGTCATGGCCTACCATCCCTTTGGGGAGCACCTGCCTGAGTTAAAAGTGAATCTCTTCTGCTGCCAATGGAGGACATGGCACCGCCTGCACTGCTTGGGTCATACAGCCAAGCCCAGGAGCTGCAAAACCAGCAAGACTTTGGCTCCAGCAACGTTGTCCTCTCCATGTTCCCAGTACAAAGGGCACCTCTGCCTTTTTCCCATGACACCGGCGCTAGTCCCTGCTCCTGCACAACTCCTGGACCCGCATCCCTCGGAGCACACCAGGTGCTGGCAGGAGCAGGCAGAGGTTGCTGAGAACCCTTCAAATCACATTCATATGCAGTCAGGTCCTCCTCACTGCCTGACCCTTAGCCCTGAGTGTTTGCTTGGGACCCAAGAAAAGATACGTAGCACACAAAATGGTGCCATCTTTAATTTTTTTCAAGAGTTTTGTTAATCTCAGGGCATGGCAGAATGGGGCTGGCTGAAGGGCAGGGTGGTATCAGGGTCGCACTTCATCCAGGGACTCCTTGGCAGAGCAGGCAGTACAGAGCAGTCAGGCAGGACAGACAGACAGGTAGCGCAGACAGGCAGTACAGTCAGTGCAGGTAGTGCAGACAGACAGGCAGTACAGACAGACAGGCAGTACAGTCAGTGCAGGTAGTGCAGACAGACAGGTAGTGCAGACAGACAGGCAGTACAGACAGACAGGCAGTACAGACAGACAGGCAGTACAGTCAGTGCAGGTAGTGCAGACAGACAGGCAGTACAGACAGACAGGCAGTACAGACAGGCATTAGAGTCAGTGCAGACAGACAGGCAGTATAGTCAGTGCAGGCAGTGAGACAGGCAGATAGGCAGTACAGTCAGTGCAGACAGGCAGAGAGGCAGTGCAGACAAACAGGCAGTACAGATAGGCAGTATAGTCAGTACAGTCAGTGCAGACAGACAGGCAGACAGGCAGAACAAGCAGGCAGTACAATCAGTACAATCAGTGCAGGCTGTGCAGACAGGCAGACAGGCAGTACAGATGGACAGGCAGTACAATCAGTGCAGGCAGTGCAGGGAAACAGCAGGCAGGCCTGTCACAGGGTGCATGCGCTACCCAGAGGTATATCAGCTGTTTTCGCTGTCATCCGTGGGTGTTGCCTAAGGAAAAAGTTTCTCCTCTGGGCAAGCTGCCTGACCAGCCTGAAGTCTCTCGGCAGCCCCTCGGCAGGCAGCCCTGGGCAGCGGGAGCAGGTAGGACATGGTTGCTGCCTGTACCTCTGTTCCCATTGCTGTCCCCAGCACCCTCTCTTCCGCTGGGACTGACAGGGGGCATAGCAGACAGCGGCTGTCCAAGCCCCCCCTGCCCATACCCGAGCATTTCACTGGTCTTGAGAGGGACTGGGGGGATGGCATTTCATGTTCGGGGGGATAGCATTTCACGTTTGAGGCGTGTCACTGCATTGTTTCCCCTCTTGCATTTCCCTGGGGGCCCAGAGCTGGGCGAGCCTTGGGGACACACTCCTGTGGATTGGGGGTTCCTAGTGAGGGGAGGTGGGGGCCAGCAGACCCTCTCCAGCCAGACTCTGATCCTCTTCCAGCTCTTCTGATCCAAGTTTGCTATGCAAGCAGCTGAGTCCCCCTGTGCTCTCCCTTGGCTTTGTGTCACTGGGCTCTTTCCACTTTGGGGTCCCTCAAGGGCTGAAGGCTGTTGAGAGGTTCACCCACCCTGAACACAGGGAAAAGATTGAGATAGTTTGGTGGCAGAGGTCCCATCCCCTCCTTCAGCCCTGCTCTAGGCTGAAGGCATAGGGAAAGCAAGGCACAGCCCACCAGACTTTCCCAGAGGGGCAGCTTGGCAACTCTCACCTCTCCCTCTGCTGTCTCCAAGGATTTTTCTGGGGGATTAAGGTTGCTCTGACTCCGTGGCATCGGGGGAGCTCAGTCATGGCTTCCAAGCGCACAGCTTCTTCCTTGAAGCAGCCAGAGAGCAGGGAAAAGAAACTGAAAGGGGAAGAAGAGGATGACACCTGGAGCTCCACCTTGGCAACCTTGAAAACTGCTACCAAGGAGAAACAGCCTGCCACAATTGATGGACTGTGCCCCCTGAGCACAGCACCAGGTGCTCGGGTGAGAGCAGGATGGAGGTGCTTAAAGGGGCAGGGGTAGGAGGGTTGGAGGAGTCTCAGAGCAGCCCCTGCCCTATGACACAGACTCAGCCCAAATTTTCCTTGCAGACCCCTGTGTGCTCCCACTGGGACATTTTGGCACCCTCTCCTTCACCAAACACTTCCAGGTGCCAGCCCAGGCCATGTCACTCACTGTAGGTCTATGAGGACTATGACTGCACCCTGAACCAGACCAATATCAGCACCAACAACAACAAGTTCTACATCATCCAGCTCCTTGAGCATGATGGTGCCTACAGCATCTGGACCCGCTGGGGCCGCGTGGTGAGTCCACCCAGGCATCACTCATCCCCTGTACCTCTGCTGCTCCCACCCTGCCTTCAGAACCCCAAAAACTGAGGGTGAACCTGGTGGTCCCTAGTCCCAAAGCAAGCACCCAAGTGTCCTGTTATAGCACTTTAATGGGAGGGCTTCAAGGACCTATTGCCATACAACATAGTCAGGCTGTCTGGGGCATGTGGCGCCTGTCCTGGCAGTGAATGTGTGTGTGACAGCCCAGCAAGGAGTCCTGGGTGTCTTCCTGAGCTGGTGGCTCAGCACATTTCCTGCCTGTGGCTCCAAGCCCTGCTATCACAGCCCCCCTTGTTCCTGCCTGCTCCCACTGGCATGGGGCTGGTGGAGCAGGGATGCAGGGGAGCTGCTGACTACTGCTGTCCACTGCCAGGGGGAGGCAGGCCAGTTCAAGCTCATGCCCTGTGCCTCCCTGGAAGCTGCCAAGAAGGACTTTGAGAAGAAATTTCGGGAGAAGACCAAGAACAGCTGGGCAACAAGGGAGAACTTCATTGCCCAGCCGGGGAAGTACACGCTCATTGAGGTGCAGCCAGGGGCTGGGCAGGAGGTGGAGGCTGTCCTCAGGGTGAGTACTCCGAGCACCCAAGTTGTCACCACGGTGCGATGGTCCTCATCACACTCCGGGCCCATTGAACACGAGGACATCCAAGAGGGTCAGCAGGATGGGATGGGTTTTGAGAGGGGTCTGTGTGCATGCTGAAACAGCTTGCAGGCAGAGATATGGGGCTAGTGGGTTAAAATGGAGTGGGAGGGCATCCTGAATGAGAAATGTGGCCTTCTGCGGGGCATCAGCTGTGGAAAGTGGAGGCAGCACCTGCCCATTGCTCTGCTGCCCCAGCACCAGGCTCTCCTCACAGAGGTGGGCAGCCCTGGTGCAGTGCTCCCACAGCCTCTTGCAGGCACGCAGCTGATGTGGGGTGTCTGCAGGTGGATACCATGGATGGGGGCAAGGTCTGCAAGCAGCGGGTGCTGCCCTGCACCTTGGACAGAGCCACACAGGACCTGGTGTCCCTCATCTTCAGCAGTGACATGTTCCAGGATGCCATGCAGACCATGAATATCGGTAGGAGGTGATGGGTTGATGGGTGACATGAGCTCGGGCTGCGGGGTGCTGGTGAGGAGGTGAACAGAGCAGAGGTGCTGATGGATTTTAGAGCATCCCCTCTGATATGCTGGCACCTGATGGGACTGTGGACACCCCATGCTGGGTGCCCACACTTGCCCATGGTGATACTGGAGGTTCTGGGAAGTAGCTGTGGAGCGAGTGGGGTGGACGGGTTCTCCTTGCCCTCCCCTGTAGATGTGAAAAAGATGCCTCTGGGGAAGCTGAGCAAGCAGCAGATTGCGAGGGGCTTTGAGGCACTGGATGAGCTGGAGGCAGTGCTGAGGGAGCAGCCCCCCCAGGCCTCTCGCCTGGAGGAGCTCTCCTCACGCTTCTACACCATCATCCCACACAACTTTGGACGAGCGCGGCCACCCCCCATCAACTCCCCTGACCTGCTGCGTGCCAAGAAGGACATGCTGTTGGTGAGATGCCAAAGCACAGAGTGCATGGCTTCCCTTCCCCGTGGGACAGGGGCTGCTGGCAGGAGGCTGGGCTTGCCCTGGTTCCCCGGCGCAGTGCCCAGCACTGGTGGTGAGGATGTCCCTGCTCTGTCCCTGCCAGGTGCTGGCTGACATTGAGGTGGCACAGAGCCTGCAGGCACAGAAAGTGAAGGAGGAGGAGGAGGAGGAGAAAGAAGTTGTCCATCCGCTGGATCAGGATTATGCCCTGCTCTGCTGCCAGCTCTCCCTGCTGGACCCGGCTTCCCAGGAATACCAGGTGCTGCTTGTTCCAGTGTCCCATAATGGGAAGCACTTATGTCAGGCCTGCAGGCACCCCAAAGGCTCCTATTGTCCCGGGGGGACCCTGGGCATTGCTGCAATGGCTGCCTGGAGTGACACAGCTTTTTTGCCTCCCCCTCGGCAGCTGATCCAAACCTACGTGGAGCAGACCGGTCACAAACTCCACATCCTCAATATCTGGCAGGTGGCCCGAGATGGTGAGGTGAGGACAAGGTGATTCTCCCCATATCACAGTGGGAATGCCACAGTTGCGCCCCAGGATTTCTCCACCCAGGAAGGGATTCAGCCCAGCTAGCCAGGGCCAAACAGGCACCCAGTCTCCTGCCCCTCCAGCCAGGCACTAGGGCTGGACTGGGGAGGTGGGTAGTACTCCTCTACCCCTGGGCACCCGTGTGTCCCTGTGTGGACAGCCCTTAGCTCTGCATCTCTCCAGGATGAGCGTTTCAAGGCCCATGACGTCCTGGAGCACCGGCGCCTGCTTTGGCATGGCACCAACGTGGCGGTGGTGGCGGCCATCCTGAAGAGTGGGCTGCGCATCATGCCCCACTCAGGCGGGCGCGTGGGCAAGGGCATCTACTTCGCCTCCGAGAACAGCAAATCAGCCAGCTATGGTGAGGGTCCTGGGATGGGCTGGGCTGCTTGTGATGGGTCTGTGTGAACCTGGCCATCTTTGCATACCCCTGCCAGGCAGCTGTGGGCTTGCCAAGCCCCTTCCCTGCCATGGCAATTGGTCCCTGTGTCCCAGCATGGCCTGGGCACAACCAGGTGGGAATACCAGGGATGGTGCTATCACCCCCATCCCTTTCTCCCATGGCAGTGGGCTGTACATCTGAGAGGGTTGGCATCATGTTCCTGACGGAGGTGGCCCTGGGCAAGCCCTACCGCATCACCCGCGATGACCCCACGCTGTGTCAGCCACCTGCTGGCTATGACAGTGTCCTGGCCTGTGGCCAGACAGAGCCAGGTGAGCCTGGGGCAGGAGGGGTGTGGTGGGCACAGGGCAGGGGGAAAGAGAGGCCAGATCTCAGTCTGATGTGGTGGTGTGGTGTCTTCTGGCCCAGATCCTGCACAGGATAAGGAGATGCTGATGGATGGCAAAAAGGTGCTGGTGTGCCAGGGCAAGCCCATCTGCATGCCTGCCTACAAGGATTCCTCCTTCAGCCAGAGCGAGTACCTCATCTACCAGGAAAGCCAATGCCGGATCCGCTACCTTGTCCAGATCCGCTTCTGAGGGTGCCTGGGAGCACCACGGCCCTGGCCCAGCACCAGGTGGTGACACCTATCAGCCCAGAGCACAGTGATCTGGACTCTCTGGCCACCCCACCTGGGGCTTGGCAAGGGCCAGGCTGGCGTGGGGACTGAGCTTGCTTTGAGCATGAATAAAAGCACTGTGCCTTGCACTGAGCGGTGCTCTCGCTTTCCTGCCCAGCAAGGCGGGTGTGCTATAGGGAAGGGTGTCAGTGGGTCCCTGCAGGGATGGCACAGGTGGCTCTGGAGGGGCTGAAACCTTCAGATAAAAGCTGGTGTCTTTGAGAGGCCAGCTGCTCTCGTCACCTTAGCAAGGCACACAGCTCATGGGCACCCCGTGGCATCAAAGCTACAGAGGATGAGCAAGATCTGCTGCCCTGCCTGGGGATAGAGGAATCCATCCATCCACCCTGAGGGCGAGTGCCTGCTCTCCCTCTAGTGCCATGCCTCATGCCATGCCTGCTGTCCTGCCCCAGCCTGGCACCTGTGCCAGGCCCTTCTCTGTGCTCACATGTGCCCCTTGAGCGCATGTCCAGGTGCTGAGGCTGCCAGGGAAGGGCAACTCCCAGCTGTGTTACCCTGTTGCCCCATGAGCATCCATGTGCCAGTGGAGACGATTTGCGGCAGACCTGCCTGTGGCTCTGTCCCTTGAGCCCCAGGGACCTGAGCTGTTCCCGTGGAAGGACCAGGCCTGGTGCAGTGGGTGACCATTCTGGGGAGCACAGGGCTCAGGAACCCCGATCGCCCCTTCCTAAGCCCCTGCCGGCTGCTAGGACCCAGCAGCTGTCCCCGTGGGACTGCCACGGGTGCAGGCAGTGCAGGCAGCGCCGGGAGTGACAGCTGGTGCCATCCGCAGCTGGCAGGCTGCAGGCAAACAGGATGACGAGCGGGTGACGGGAGCGGGGAAGGGGGAGCGTGGCCTCACACAGGGCCGGCAGCCCCGCTTCTGCTGCGGGAGCAACACCAGCAAGCAGGACCCCAGTGAGGAGAGGAGCATCACCCATCTCTCCAGGAGCAAAGGTGCGCTGAATCTCACCCACCTGGGGTTCCCCTGTGGCCAGAGCAAGAGGGTTGGGACAGGCAAGTTGTACTGTCTTTTCTCAGGACATACTGGTGCCATTGGAGAGGGGGGACGGGGTGTCAGCCTGGCATGGGTGCCACAGGACCAAGCAATGCTATCTCTGGCTAGGTTGGGGACAGCCTGGGTGCCTGCTCTGGGACAGCCAAGTGGCTATGACTTCATTGTCTACCACTCCCTCCTCCAGCACCCTGGAAGTGTGCTGGCTGTCTCTGTGTTGCTCTGTGGCTCTTCCTTATTTTGTTTCTTTCCCTTCACACCCAGCTCCTGATCCCAACAGACAAGGAGAAGGCAGCAGCCATGGTTGTGCTGGGGTTACCCTCTCTGGGACAAAGAAGAAGAGCCCTTGCTGCCCAGGCACCAGAGCTGCTGGCTTAGCCCTGGAGGGGGATGGCAAGCCAGACAGGGTCAAACGCCACGGACAGCCTAGAGCTGCTCTCCCTTCCCAAGCACTCCACTGCCCAGGAGGTCTTGGGCCTCTTCTGCATGATCCTGCTCACCTTTACCGCCCTGGTGGCCAACATCGTGGTGATGGTCATCATCCTTAAAACACCCCTTTTCAGGAAGTTCATCTTTGTCTGCCACCTCTGTGCAGTCAATCTTCTCTCAGCCATTTTCCTCATGCCTCTGGGGATCATCTCCAGCTCCTCCTGTTTCAACTGGGTGATCTACAGCATTGCTGAGTGCAAGGCTGTGATATTCCTGAATATCTGCTTCATCAGTGCCTCCATTCTCACAATCTCTATCATCAGCGTGGAGCGGTACTACTACATTGTCCACCCCTTGAGGTATGAGGTCAAGATGACCATCAGGCTGGCGGTGGCTGGAGTGATTTTCATTTGGGTCAAGTCTGTTCTCATCACTGTCTTGGCACTAGTGGCATGGCCTCATGGCAATGGTGCCACCAGCGCCAGCCGCTGCACAGTCTACTGGAGCCCCGGAGCCCACAAGAAGGTTTTTGTGATCCTCTTCAGCATCACCTGCTTTATTCTGCCCACCATCATTATCCTCGCTGTCTACTCCAGCATCTACCGTGTGGCCCGGACTGCGTCCCTGCAGCAGGCACCTGTGCCGGCACAGGCAGTTGCACCCAGACACCGATGTGACTCCATTGCCAGCCAAGTGACCATCCTCACTGCCAGGATCCTGATGCTGCCCAGGCTGATCCCAGATCGCCTCCTGGGAAGCAACAAGGCCATCCTCACCTTGGTCCTCATTGTGGGACAGTTCTTGTGCTGCTGTCTGCCTTTCTTTGCTTTCCACTTGCACTCCTCTGTCATTGTTGGCACAGTGGGTGGTGGGCACGGGGAGATGGTGGTCACCTGGATTGCCTACTCCTCCTTTGCCATTAATCCTTTCTTCTATGGGCTGCTGAACCGCCAAATCCGTGAGGAGCTGGCCCGCCTCCGGCGCAGCTGTCTTAACCATCCCCTGGGTCAGGAGCTCTGTCTTTCCATCTCAGAGACTTCTGTTCAGGAAAACTTCTTGCAGTTCCTCCAGAGAGCAACTTGGACACTGGAGACGCACACCAGCTGCATCAGTCCCAGCCCCAGGAACAGGCTGGACCAAGCCACAACAGGCTTCCCCACCCCAGGTCAAGTTCCTGAAGAGAGCAGCTGAGAAGAAGGTTCTGCCCCACTGTTCTGGGCAGGAGACCTGCCAGGGACCCATCAGACCTACTAGGACCCAACCCCTTGGATTTGGAGGAGTCCTTGTTCAGGTTTTGCCTGTTTTTTGAGCTTATGGTGGAAGATGGTTTCTCTGCTGGGAGAAGGTAGCAGATCTGGGGAAGTCACATCTCTGTTCTGCAGGATGGAATTGTCTCTGGCTCCACCAGCACAGCCCAGTTCCAGGGATAGGCTCTCCTCAAGACATGGACGGCCAAAGGGCTCCTGTGCAGGGGCAGGGGACAGGACACCTCCATCTCCATTGCCCCAGTGAGAGCACTCCTGGCCAGCGGGGAAGAGCAGATGTCCCTTGCACCCCATCCAGGAGCAATGATACAGCTAATGCCACTAACACCAGTAACATCAGGACCCCGAGCCCTCTGCTGAGCCTGGATGGCAGACACAGAGACCTCCATCCCTGGCTGTTTAACCCAAAACTAGTGCTTGTGTGGAGGAGCTCCTGCTCCCTGTGACACTGATCAGGGGGACACACCCACAGGGCTGGCTCTGGCTATGTCACTGTTTGTCCTGCTGGCATGGCAGCATGCAATGCCCGTGGCCATGCCTGGCCATGCCCTCTGTCCCCTCAGCTGGCAGTGATCATCCCCCTGGGGGGGAACTGGAAATCTGGAGGTCCACGTCGGGCTGTTTATGGGCGCAGCTGCCCGGTTTGAAGCCCCGGTCAGCAGTGCCACGTGCCAGTGGATGTGGGCAGCTGGCCAAGGGCATGCTGGGCTGGACATGGTGATACAGGGTGGTGGGGGGTGGCTGTGTGGGGTGACACAGGGCAGCAGCAGCCAGAGGGGATGAGGAGCTGTTGTTCCTCTTCAGTCTCATTGCTTTTGAAGGGCTTGGGGACACTCCTATGGGGTCCCCACTAGAAAGGGGACTGGAACCTTTTGGGGAATGCTGCAGGGATACATTACCCTCAGCCCACCCACAGAGGTCCCGTGGATGGTGTTGGCATGGTGGGTTGGAGCTGTCCCTACTCCAGTAGTAACTGCAGGCCTGAGGGAAGACTGCCCTATGGCCTCTCTAACTGCCCCATGGCAGCGAGGGACTCCAGGAAGACACCCAGAGAGATGGGGCTGAAGGCCAGCATCCCCCACCCTGGACACAGGGATGCTCTTCCAGCCACCACCCAAGTACCCAGGAGCTGGGGCCACCCCTACTCTGGGGGAAGTCTCCACCCAGAGTGGAGAATATTATTATTATTGTTATTTTCTTGTAAATTTTATCTTTTTATTAAACCATTGATAAGTTACAAAGGAGGAAAAAATATAGACTGATATATATACAGCATTTCCAAGCCAGCGGGGACTGGCTGTTGGATGGGGTTGCTGGGAGGCGATTGCCCCAGGGTGGCCCAGGGAGAGCCCCCCACCAGAGCCAGTGGAAGGGGCCTGGAGAGGCCAGGCAGTCCTCATCCAGTGGGGCCTGGCTTTTGGGTGCCAGATGGAGTGTGGGCATGAGCAGGATGGCAGAGGAGGCAGGGTGAGGAGCAGGAAGCAGGGGTCCTGCAGCACAGGGTACTGGGAGAAGGGACCCTAGGCTGGCAGGGACAGGCCCCCCACCCAATACCAGGGCACATGGTCTCTGTGCAGAAAATCAGGGAGGGGGGTGCAGTGCTGCTGGGATGGGCAGCAGGCAACAAAATAGCCCCTTCTTCCAGCAGGCATCATCACCAGAAAGACCCTTCCCTTCCCTGGGGTGGGGGGCATGGGGCACCTGGCAGAGGCTGAGGTCAGGGTGGGGGGCAGGAAGGTGTCCCTGATACTGAGTAGCACCCCGGACCCCCTGGCCCACCCACCAGTGGGGTTCAGTAGGGTGAGAACTTCTGCCGATCAGCTTTCTTGGTGCCGTTGGCCGCCGAGATCTTGGTCGTGTAGGTGGTGGTGCCACCATTGGGACCTGCCACAGAGGATGGGGACAGCGCCAGGAAGGACACTGGCTTCAGGCCAATGAAGTTGGAGAGGGAGATGGCGTAGGGGGTGCCCAGCAGGGCCGGGGGGGCTGGGGCGACGGTGGGAAGTGCTGCACCAGAGCCTGGAGCGAGGGGCTGGGAAAAGCCCATGCCAAGGTCCATGGAGCCAGGGCCTGGTGGCACCTGGGAGGTAGATTTAGCAGTCTCTAAGCTGGGGAAGCAAGAGAGAAGGATGATGGTTAGTACCATGGTGACAGAGTGGCTCTCCCACCACAATCTTAGGGTGCAGGAACTGTGTGCCCCATCCCTTCTGGCTCGTGTCCATGGCACACTCTGGGTATCGCACTGAGCAGGATTGAAAAGCTGGGCCTCAAATCTGGTGGGTCTCAGGTCCTGCACCTACCACCTCAGGTAGCAGCACCCAGCTCATCCTCCCCGAGGATGCTGTGGTGGAGGTATCCTCCAAAAGCTGCCTTGAGGTGCTGGAGAAGAGCCAACCCTCACTAGCACCCAGTGTGAGTCCCCCCCCAGGCTGACACCTACCAGGCTGTGATGAGGTACTGAGCCAGGGTGATGCTGACAGGGGTCCCTGTGATGGTCACATGACGCTCGCTGGAGCCCTCAGTCTGGTTGCCAATCTTGATGTGGGCACCTGACATCTGCCTGATCTCGCTGATCTTGCTGCCGTGCCGGCCGATGATGCAGCCGATGAGCTGAAGGGGCAGGGAGGGGGTGAGCCAGGAGCAGCCAGAGCAGTCTTGCCAAGCAGGGAGCTCCAAGGGGCTCACCTGGACATCCCCTACACCTCAGAGGTGAAACTGTGGAAGGCATTGGGAGGGCAGGGCAATGCTTTCCTTGGGCAAACCTTGCTTTTTGGTCTCATTCAAGACCTTCTTGCTGGCATTGTGCCACATGCCAAGGCCTTTCCTTGGCATTGCCTAAACTCTTCCCTCCTGTCCTGTGTTTCAGTTTCCTCTTCTGTCCCAGCTACCCCCTCCTGCTCCTAAGCTCTGGCAGAGCCTCCACTGTGTGGGTCAGTGGGTGCTGGCCTCTGCAAAGTGCCTCTGGGATGGCTCACATGGGTGGGGACAAGATGTGATCCCCCTTGTCATTCCCAGACCAATACATACATCATTGGGCACCAGGAACTCCTGGGAGCTGCTCTGGGAGCTGGCATCCAGGCCTGGAGAGAGAGACAAGGATGTCAGCAATGAAGGGGCAGGTCTCCAGTAGCTCTGTGCCCCTATGTCAGCCCCATACTGGGATGGTGAGCAGCCCTGGTGACAAACCTCAAGGATTGCTGTGGAGAGGAAGGGAGGACAGGACATAGACACAAGCCATAATTTGGTGCCAGTGCTCTCCCACTGCAAGACTGGGGAGCACTGGTGGGTGCAGTGACCCCAGGAAAACAATGACAAGGTTGTGCTGGAGGGGCAGGTAGACATGCTGGAGAGGCTGGGACTGGAAAGGGTGCCGAGGAGGGAAATCTCTTCATCAGGGCCAGATGTCAGGGTGGATCAGGAGGGGCACACCCAGCCTTGGGGGAGCATGGGAGATGCTCACCTGGCATCATGGTGGGTGCATGGCCCAGGGGAGCGAAGGGAAGCGCATGCCCTGACAGCTGCTGCAGTTTTGTCACCTGCCCGAACAGTGCGAAGAGGAGGAAGGTGGTGTTAGGGGTGATGGCAGAGGTCAGCTGTGCCCCAGTGCCCCAGTGCCTCCCAAGTCAGGCATTCCCAGCAGCACCCATCCGTATGGGCACAGCCCCCATTGCTGCAGGGACAGACCCACCTCTGCAGGAGAGACCCCACTGTACTGGCCCTGCATGGAGAAGCCCTGAGAGAGAAAAAAGGGGCATCAGTGGGGAGCCAGGTGGGGACCATTGTCTCAGGTTGCTCCCCTCTGGGGCAGAGACTACCCTGAGCCCACCAGAGTTGCCCCTTGCTGTCAGAGGCTGTCCTCCTGGCCACCTCATGCTCTCAGAGATGCTGTGGCCTCTTACCTGATTGGCAGAGAGCAGGATGGTGCCCAGGGAGAGACCAGGGTGGTAGGGTATGGTGGCCCCCTTCGGAGGCGACTGGAGACAGAAGGAAGGAGGTGGAGGAGATGAGAGATGAAGCTGAATGCCCCTGTAGCCCCAAGGACCCTCTGCCCCCTTATGGCCCCAGCAAGCTGGGCACAGCCCCCAGCACTACGAAGGCAGGGTGCTCCAATAGGTTTCCACACAGGGGGACCCAGGTATTTGAGTCCAGATGGGCATGGGAAGCCCTGGGGAGGGGGAGCTGGGTAGCAGATGCCCCCCGGGCTGGGCATGGGGCTTGGCAGGTACCTCCAGGATGACAGCGCAGATCTGCCTCACGCACTGGATGATGGTGTCTGGCACCCCTGAGACGGTTACAGCTCGTTCAGTAGAGTTGGGCAGCAAGTCACCAGCCACCTGCACCTGTGCCCCTGTGCTCTGCAGGAAGCAAAGAGATGCTGGCATTCCCCTGCCAGGGCTCAGCAGCTCACACCTCCCCTGTTCCCCTCCTGAGCCCCCAGAGACCATTGCAGGACCTGCAAGGGTGATGGACCCTCTCCTGCACCACCTCCCTCAGCCCCTGCAGGACTGTGGCAGCCCTCACACCCAGGCCTCTGTACTTCCAGGGGGAAAAGGAGATCCCACATCCAGGCAACCGTCAGCCTCACCTCCCGGATCTCCCGGATCTTAGCTCCTGCCTTGCCGATGAGGGAGCCGCATTGGCTGGCGGGGATGACAAGGCGCAGGGTCACTGGTGCTCTGCCTGCTGACACCCCATCGCCCCCTGCTCCCAGGTCCTGTGAGGGATGTAGGATGCAGTGTCAGACCCCCAGGATCTCCCAGGTTTGGGGGCACCTGGCAGGGATTTAGGAGGGCTGTCTACCTCCTCCAGCTTGAAGGCGATCATGGAGACAGCACGGAAGACAGCGTCAGTGGAGCCAGTGATCGTGGTGATGCGCTCGGGGCAGGACCCTTCTGAGATAGTGATTCGTGCACTGCTCTGGGGACAGTGTCACACCCCATTAGGGTCACAAGCCCTATGCTTCATGACTTCCCCCAGGAATAGCCTCATAGGAGGAGATTGATGCCTTTGAGCCTGAGCCTTGCCCCTCCCACCTGCCCCAGGCAGCCTTTCCTGGGGTGTTGCTTTGTTTTCCCTGGTTCCACCTGGGATTTATGGGGGCAGGCACATGGGAGCCACCAGGTACAGGCATGACAGGTAGCAGTACCTGGCAGCCCACCAGTGTGCCCTTACCTGCTCTCGTATCCTCTTAACAGTCTCTCCTTTCTGCAGGTAAAGGAATAGGGTGTGTGGTCAGGTCCAGGGGAGCCAAGGGCTGGCAACACACAGGACCCCAAATCTTACCTTGCCAATGATGCTGCCAATCTCCTGCAAAGGCAGAGAAGAAGCGGCACTGTCAGGAGGCAGCTCCCTGCCTGCCACATCCCCTCCTCTGCTCACAGCCTGGCAACAGCAGATCCTGCCCCAGGGACACTGGGTGACTTAACTAGTGACACTGGGGCATGGGAATATGCCCCTCCCTGGCTTAGGATGGGGAAAGAAATCCTTCTGGGAATGCTATTCCCAGGGGAGACTGGGAGCAGGGGAAGAAAACAGGGCATGGTGAGGAGCTGGAGTTCCAGTGTGGCCCCTCACCCCAGACATTGCTGAACCCCCAGTGGCACTGAGCCCCCTGCCATTACCTTGCCGTGCATGAGCATGCGGAGAGTCAGGGTGATGCTGAGCTCTGTCTCCTCGGGACTGCCACCCACGCCACTGGCTCCGTCTGGCGATGCCATGGCGGGAGGGCAGGATGAATCTGTGGGACATGATGTTCAGAAAGGGGGGATGCCCCAGCTAACCCCCTTACCCCCAGATCTGCAGCTTGACTATCCTATGGCTGGGAAATGGGGAAACTGAGGCAGAGGCATCGCTGTGCCATCCTCCGGCAGGCGAGGCTCACATGGCCCCATGGCACCCCACAGGCACCCTGCACCCCCAAAAGGGACCCACTGCTCTGTGTCTGCCTGAGCTGCCTTCAGTCTGTGCTGCACAAAGCCAGGAGCTGGATGGATACGGGGGAGGAGGCAAGGTGTATGGGGCATGCCTATGGGATAGGGTTCTGTTTGCAGATGCTTGCTGGAGTGGGGAGAACAGAGGTGGCCTGGGTGGTCTCACAGGCTATGCAAGCCACCTTCTTTCTCCTCCTCCTTTCCCTCTGCCCACCCACAAAGCCACAGGGGACACTGAGGCAAGCTCCCTGATGGGGACCATCCCAACCAAACCACAGCATGATGCCTGCTGACTGATACCGCTGCACCGTGTCCCCTCTCAGAGCACCCCAGGGCCCCCCGGATCCTGTACCCTGGTGGCCGTGGGCGGCCTGGGCCCCCGGGAGAAGGACAATTACTGTGTGTCCAGGCCCGGGTGGGCGGCTGCGGCACCGCTGGCTCCCGGCAAGCCGGGCGATGCCAAGCAGCTTTGAAACAAAGCACCCGTGTTGAGGCTGGGGCCGCGTCCGCGGGCATGGCGGGGGGGGCCCGGCTATTTTAGGTGCTGGCAGGACTCGTCACCGCTCCAGCACATCTCCTGCATCAGGGTAACGGGGGGGGGGTGCTGTGCCTCGCACCCCCGGGGTGGTTTGAACGCTCCGTGTCCACTCTCCTGCTACCGCGGGCTGGAGAATGGTAGAGAGACCGAAAAGGGGGGAAATTCCCGTTCCTGGTGCAGGGGAGCCTGAAGTGGGGCGGAGGGGGAGGGATGTAACCCCGGCCCGCGGCATCCGGAGATGTGCGGGGTGCCGGTAGGGACGCGCAGCCGGCCGGGGTCCCCAGTCCCCCTGGGAATGAATGGCAGCAGGAATCCGCCAGGAACAAAAGACGCCGCCGGGGGAAGAAGTACGAGGATGGCGGTGGGACGGGGGAACGCAGCAGGGCCACGGGTGTCCCCCCACTGCCACAGACAAGGCTGCGGGCAGGGGGGTGCTCTTCCCCAGGTGAGCCAGGCTGGCAGGGACGCCAAAGGCCCCGGTGATGGGCACAGGCCACCTGCCATGGCTGGCACTGGGACAGCCACCAAGCTGGGCACCGCCCGTCCTTCGGAGAACCTTCGAGTGACAAAGGGAAGGGGGACAACAGGAGGAAGCCCCCACCCCGTCCCTGGGGAAACCTCTCTCTTGTCGCCCTCCCGGCCGCCCCAAGCCCCCTGGTCCCCGCGGGAGTGGGGCCCGGCGGGTACCTTTCCGTGCGCCTCGTCCCTCCACCGCCGGCCGCCCCTCAGTGCCACATTGTCCCCGGCGGCGCCCAGTGACACCCGGGGCAGGAACAATGAGCCGCTTGACAGGCCAGGGCCAAGCTGGCAGCCCCGGCCCCCACCCCGGTCCACGCCGGGGCCCCCCTCGCTCTTCCCCTCTCCCACATCCCTCCCTCCGGGATCCTATTACAGCGGATAAGAGACACTAAAAGGAACAATGCACCCTGGGTAAGGCCATCTGCCACCGCTGGGGACATTCCTGGCTCCCCCGGCCCCCCTCCCTTTGGCTCACACATCGCCCCTCTTTGTAATTGCGTGGTTTTTTTCCTGGAAGCCGATCAGCTGGCAGGGCTCGAGGGCTCAAGGACACCGGAGCGGGCAGGGATGGGGCAGCTGGCACCCCAAGGCCCGCTGGCATCCCCGGCTGCTGCTGTGAGGTGGCGCCTGGAGGGGCAGGAGGCACCCCTGTATGGGTGGGGGGGGAGTCGGGGACCTGAGCCATCTGGGGCGGTCAGGGATGCTTCCAGACAGGAGTCTGCCGGACTGCCAGGGCAGAGACCACCCTCTGCACCCTTGGCACTGCCTTATGTCCCCCACATGGGCATCCTGCACCCACAGAAAAGTGACCCCACCCCCCCTTACCTCCCCCACTAAATCCTCCTGGGCCCTAGCGTAAGCAGCTAAAGCCCAGGCAAGCTTGGGGAAGGGGGGGCACTGGGGGGGCACCCTGCTGCTGGCTCCATCTGCGTCCCTGAGTGCCCAGTGCAGCAGCACCAAAGGCAGAGAAGGCAGGTGGCAGGCAGGGGTCTTGTCCCCCGTCTGTCAAGCCTCCCTGCCTGCCCCCTCATCTGTTCATGGCAGCCACTCGTTGGGTAAATCGCCCCCCACCTCCCCATGGTGCTGAGTGGATGCTGCCGTGGGCAGGAGCCTTCCAGGGCTGGCAGTTCCTGTTTAAGCCCCTGTGGATTACCCTGGACTTGGGTGAATGCCAGGAAGGGTAGGAGGAGGAAGAGGAGGATGACGAGGAGGCTGGCCAGCTGGGGACACGGATGTCACTACCTTGGGGGACCTACCTGTCCCTGAACACAGCCCCAGGGCTCCCTGGGCACCCTTTGAGGTTCATGAGGGTCCTGTCAGAAGTGACAGGTGGGCTCCAGCAAGGCTGGCATTCCCCCATCCACAATCCCCAAATGTACCATCCTTCAGTGGCTGCATCTTCCCTGTTGTCACATCCCAAACCTGTGTGGGACAGCAGCCATGGAAAAAGGGATGGGGGAAGGAGGTGGGAAAGGTGGAAAAGAAGCAGGTTGAAGGTGGCAGGAAAGCAGTGGCAGAGCGTGGGGTTTTATTTGGTCTCAAGAGAGGTGAGTGCTGGTGTGGGCCAGTGCAGTGTGAGTGCCAGCCGAGCACCTGGGTTGGCACAAGGGTGCATGTGCAGGCAGAGGGGTGGGTGGGCTGGCCACATCCCCATGCCTTGTGGTCCAGTCCTGCTCACTTCAGCTTCTGCAGGAAGGCCAGGAGTCCACGGTGCCACTCATTGGGCTTGTCCAGGTAGCAGGCATGTCCTGTACCCTGCAGCATCAGCACCTGGTGCTCAGGGAGGTGCTGCAGGTTGTTCAGACTGGTCTGCCCCAGCTCCACATCCTGGTCCCCGTACACGATCAGTGTGGGGGTCTGTAGAGGGAAAATACACCTTGAGTCTGCAAGTGTCACCTAGGCACTCACTCCTTCTGTCAGGAACACCCTGGAGGTGAGACACTTGCCCTTCACCCCCACCCAGTATCACAAAGATAAACTGAAGTTCAGACTCCTGGGTTTCCAATTGTCCCCTCTTTACCACACACTACCCCACATTTACATTCCTCATTCATCCCGTTCCCCTCTTTCAGTGACAACAGGTTTTCTGGCCTGTTTGGCCTTTCCCCTGCTCAACCCCAGTGGCAGGGTCCCCTCTTCACCACCCCCTCCCAGCTCCCTGACCTCTCCAGTGCCCTTCCAGGCCGTACTTTGATCTGGGCATACTGCTTCGCCGTGAATTTCTCAGTGCAGATGGGTGCCACAGGTACATAGGCCTTGAAGAGCTGGCTGTGCTCTAAGAGGAAGGGCAGCGAGTACATGCCACTGAGTGATGGGCTGATCACCACAGCTGGACCCAGGCACAGAGCCTCTGAAACTGCCTTCAGGAATGCTGCTGGTGCTGGCTGGCCCACGGGTGCTGGGGCTACAGCATCATTTGAGCGCCCCAGCCCTGAATCATGGGAGACACAAGTGGCCCTGTCAGGCTCCACACCGCCTCAGTGACTGGGAGAAGCCAGCACAGCACAACAGGACACCGGGGTTGCCATCCTGGCCACACAAACCGGAGGCGACCCTGCCTGAGTCTAGGGCTGTGCTCACCACACCTTACCCGGCAGGTCGATGGCTATGGCTCGGTAGCCATTCTCGGCCAGCGTGGCAAGTGTCCCCACCTGCAGCCACGTTTCGGAGGAGAAGCGGATGCCATGGAGCAGCAGCACGGTCAGCTTCGGCACTTGGGCTGGCTCAGCTTGGCGGTAGAAGAGGGTCTGTCCTTGCACCGTGACAGTGCTCTCGGTGACTGGAGGGGTGGCCATGCCTGGGTGCCTGGGTGCTGCTAAGTGGGGCGAGATGTGGGAATGGGAGGGCTGACAAGCCTTCTGCTGCTGTCGAGGCCCGGCGGCAGCAGGAAGGCAAGAGGGCTATGAGGGGTCACACCGGCATCATCTTCACTGTGGTGGCACCGCCGGGGTCACTGACGTGCCAGGCGGCCTCACCGGCCCGCCCCTGCCTCCGCTTCCCCGTCCAGCGGTGGGCCTGCAGCCCTTACCTGCTGCTCCGCACACGGGGCCGGCCGCCGCTCGCCTCCTCCCCGCCGCACCACGGGACTGGGGGTGCCGCGCCCCGGGGCCAAAGACCGGCGGGGCGGGCACGAGAACGGCGGCACCGCCTCATGAAGCGCAAGTCCGGGGCGGCCCCGGGAATCGCTGGGGCCTCGCCGGGCCGGGCTTCGCCGAGCCCTGGTCCGCCAAGAGAAGCCGAGCTTTCCCGAGCGAAGCCGAGTCTTGCCGAGCGAACCCGAGTTATGCCGAGCGAAGCCGAGCCCTACCCGAACTCTACCGAGCCAGGCCGAGCTCTGCCGTGCCGGCCTGAGCCCAACACGAGCCCTGCTCGAGCTCTGGCGAGAGCCGCCGAGTCCTGGACGAACATAGCAGAGCTCTGCCGAGCTTGGCCGAGCTCCGGCCGATCCCCCGAGCCAGGGCTCCGCTGCGGGCTCCGGCCGTTGTTCGTCGGGACTGTAGTGTCGCGTGCTGCCGCCAGGCGGGGCCCGAGGGCGCAGCGGCGCCGTGCGCGGCGGGCGGGGGGCGGCAGGGCCGGGGCTGACGGGGCAGTGAGCGGCGGCCGGGGGCTCGGGCTGGGCCCGAGCTGAGTAGAGCAGCGAGGACCGGGACCTGTTCTCCCGCAGCAGCGGTGCTGCGGTCCCGCAGCCCCGCGCTGCCGCTCTCCTTGTCCAGCGGGAGCGGACATGCTGCTTGCCCGCAGCCGGCTGGGGCTGCTGCTCCTCGGGGCGCTCCTCACTTTGCTCCTGTACCTCTTGCTCCCGGGCGCCCGGCGCTCACGGCCTGAAGAGGGGAAGCGGGCTTGGCGGGCGGCCAACGGCACCGTGCGGACGGGGATGGCTGCGGGAGAGCCCCCCGTGTTCTACAGGGAGGTTCCCGCAGCAGCTGTCGGCCCCGGGAGGTGGGTCAGCCCGCCGGCAGCTGGGGGGTGCCAGGCCCTGGGCTCGGTCTTCACCAGCCCCCGTGGTCGCCGGGCGCTGCAGGCATGGCAGCCTTCCTGAGCCCCTTCCCGCCTGTCTTCCCCCTCGCAGGCCCGATGTCCTGCTCCTGCACGGCCAGGCGTTCACCTCCAAGACGTGGGAGGCCTTGGGCACGCTGGCGCTGCTGGCTGGAGAAGGCTACCGTGCGGTCGCAATAGATCTGCCTGGTAGGACCGTGGCACTGTGCTTAGCTGATCCCTTTGGGCAGTTCCTGTCCCTTGCCTTAGTCACTGCTGGGTTCTGGATCTCTTTAGGGAGGGCTCTGGATAGTTACTGGTGATCCCTGGCACAATGTGCATGGGATTTGTCTGTGTCCTGTGGCTTTGATGGCTGCGACTGTACAAGCCTGGAGCTTTGTCAAGCATCCATTTTTTGCCAAGCCTTTGAATCCTGGTGAGGAGAGACCATTGCAGGCTGCACAATGCCCCCTGACCACCCTATGTCCTCTTCTCCATACCAGGCTATGGGGATTCGCCCCCACTGGAGATGGCAGTGACAGCACAGGGCCGGAGGACTTTCCTGGACCATGTTTTCCAGGAGCTGGGCATGCAGAGGCCTGTTCTCATCAGCCCCTCCATGAGTGGCCGCTTTGCCCTGCCCTTCCTCCTGGCGCACGGGGACCGGCTGGCTGGCTTTGTGCCCATCGCACCTGTGGGCACCAAAGACTACACTGCTGAGCAGTACCAGAGAGTCCAGGTGCGTTTTTGGGCTCTTGGGGGCTGTCCTAGGTATTGGCAAGCCTTTTGGGCCAGCTGGCTGCAGGGTGATGTGGAGGGTGGCACTATTTTGGGGTGAGTGAGGGGGACCTGTGACCCCCAGCTCAGGGTGGTGCTGGCACCTGCCTCCCCTCAGCTTTGCAGCTGTGGTGATGGAAGGAGGTGGGCACAGCCCAGGGGGAGTGGTGGCCATTTACCCCTCTGACAGCTGCTCTTGTTTTCTCTCTCCCCTAACCAAGACGCCCACCCTGATCCTGTATGGTGACCGTGACACCCGCCTGGCTCCCCAGGCCCTGCAGAACCTCCAGCACCTCCCTGAGCACCGTGTGGCCGTGCTGCCTGGTGCTGGCCATGCCTGCTACCTGGACAAGCCAGAGGACTTCCACCAGGCCCTTCTGGGCTTCCTGCGCCAGCTGAAGTGAGCGGTGCCTCCTCCCTGCCAAGCAGAGGGACTGGGGCGTCCGAGAGACTGGGAGGCACAGGCGACTGGCATGAGGAGTGCTGCTCCCTCCTGGGATATCCCAAGGGTGGCGGGGAGGGGACAGGACTGTCCTTTGCTGGCAGGACAGGGTGTCGTCTGTCACGAGGCCAATAAACTGATGCTGCTCTGGTTTCTGCATGTGTCCCCAAGCGCCGTGGGGCCCCTCGAGCTCCAGCCACATCTCTCTGCCGCTAGTGTGGGGCCAGGAGGGTGCACGGTGCCCCTTGCGTGCACCCTGCCCCTCCTGCGTCCCCCGCTCCTCCCCTGCCCGCCCCTGCCCGCCTCCTGCGCGCTGCTGCCGGCGGGGCGGAGCGGAGCGGAGCGGGGCCGGGCGGGCAGCGCCGGCGGCAGCAGCGCTGAGGTAGGGCCGGGGGCGGCGGGGGGCCGAGCAGCGGGGCCGGGCAGCAGCGCCCGGCACCCCGCGGGTGGGTGCTCCGGTGCCTTCGCCCCCCCTTAAGCCCGGGCCAAGGTACCCTGCACCCCCCCGCCCCCCCTTGCATCCCTCCTCTACTCCCCTGCACTCCCTTGCCGCACTGTTGTGCACCCCTAACCACGGTATCTTGCACCCCCTGCACTCCTGACCACGGTATCCAGCACCCCTCTGCCCATGCTGAGCCTGCACCCCAATAACGCAGCTGCTGCAGCCCTAACCACGGTGTCCTGCCTGCCCTCTGCTAACCCCCTGAGCACAGTACCTCTGCAGCCCTACCCGCGGGACTCTGCGCTGCCCACAACTCCAACCATGGTGTCCCTGCATCCCAGCTGCAGAACTTCTGTACCCCACTGTGCCCCCTGCCTGCACCCCAGCCATGGTACCACTATACCCCACCTCTGCCCCTTTGCACCCCCAGACACCGTACCCCTGCACCCCTAACCACAGTCCCACTGCACCCCCCATAGCCTCCCTGCACCCTCTGCTCCCATACCCTCCCCGTGCTTGCCTTCACCCCTCCTGCTGAGCCCCCATGTGCCCCGAAGTACCCCACATCCTCCTGCTCCTCCAGCCACCCAGCTTCCCTCAAACACCTCCCACAGTAGCCTGTCACCCTAATGTGGTCCCCCAGTACCTCTATCCTCTGTTAACACTCTATCCCCCTTCACCACCCCCATTTCCCTGCACCCCCAGAGCCTTTCCTTGCAGCTCTCCTGCACCCGCTAGCCAGGCAGTTGCCCCTTTTTCCTGCCTGCGCCCCCTTACACCAGCATCCCGCCTTCCCTGCCTGCATCCCCCAGCATTCCCACAAACCTCTAACCCCTGGCTAATCCCAACTACCATGTCTCCCTACCCAACATACCCTTCTTCCCCTTTCCCCTCCTTCATACTCCCCCACCCTTGTCCCCCTTTCCTCCCAGCTAGCCCTTCCCTGGATTTCAGTCCTTGCCAGAGCATCGTAGCCCATCCTGGCACTATATCTGGGGCTGGAACATGTGTTTTGGGGGAAGAATGACAGGCCAGTGTGGGGGGCATGCCCCATCCTGCCCTGTACCCAAGTGGGGGGCATTTCTCTGAGACTCTCCCAGGAGTCCCACGAGACCTTTGTCCCATCGCCCTTTGGTTTCTATGACGACCAAGCATGCCGGTGGACTTTGGAGGGGCCAGTGGGTGATTAACCATCTTGCAGCTCTTTCCCCAGAGCTTTGCAGCCCTGGGCCCAGATATGGCACCTGGGAAGCCTGGGAAGAGCACGGGGGCCTCAGAGAACCCCTCGGTTACACTTTTCCGGGAGTACCTGAGGATTGACACTGTCCACCCTAAACCTGACTATGGTGAGGACTGGGGAGACGGGATGGGGAGCCAGGTGGGAATGGGGTAATGTGGCTTTGCAGCTCTGACCTTTGGATCCATGTGCCCAAGTCCTGTACTGGGGTGTTTTGATTGTGGTGTTAAGGAGCGAACTCCTTTGTGCCTTATCTCTGCTGGTGTCTTTGGTTAGGGCAGGAACGTCTCAGGTGCCCTCAGAGCTGTTGTTTGCTTCTTCTAGCCCTGTGCCCCTTGCCCCCCTTTCCATGCTGCCCTGGCTCTGGGATGGGGATGTCCTTCTGTGTAGGTCTCCTTCTGATAACATTTATGTCTTCCCACTAAAGTGCACTTTACTGGTGAGGAGATCCCTAAATTCCACTGGTGAAACACTCCCCCTGAACTCACCCCCCTTCAATTTATTTTTTTTTCATATTTCCCAAGTCCTCACCCCAAAGGGATGGTGATGAGCTGCTCATGGCCACTTCTTGTGTCCAGAACCTGCAGCACTTCTCCTCTCTTGTCACCTCTTTCCTTGGTCTGAGAACCCCACAGTGCCTTGGGGTCCCTGGGGGTTTGCAATGATGTAACTGACGTAACTCTGGGCATCCTCACTCTCCTCCAGATGCGGCTGTCCGGTTTCTGGAGCGTGTGGGCACCGACCTGGGCTTGGCCTGCCAAAAAGTGGAGGTGAGCAAGATGAGAAGCAGCCTTCAGTCTGTCCACCCATCCATCCATCTGCCTGCCTGCAGAGCTGGACAGGAGTGAATCCCCTCTGCCTGTAATCCTCTGCTGACCTGAGCCCTTCCTTAAGCCAGTGTTCTGGCTGCTCCCTGCTGACCTTTGCAGCTGCCTGTGCTATGATTAGCTGGGGACCTGGCAGTGTCACATTGGCTGGGGCTGTCCTGCTGGGCAGGATGTCCTGGGAGACTCCCAGGCACCAGGGGAAGATGCTGGGTTTGTCTCCCCTCTGAATGGCAGCCAGGTTTGCCACCTGCAGCCGGGCTTTGTCTGGCTCTGGGGGTTCAGGAAGGCCTGCTCCTGCTGCCTGCCCTTTCCCAGCGGAGAAAGGGGTGGCAGGTGGCATCCAGAGACTTTTCCCAAGCTGATGCTTTTTGGCTCCAGCCTGCTGGTCTAAGGCTTTCTGTCCCCATCCTGGACCCTGGTGACATCCTGCCTTCATCCCACAGGTGTGCCAGGGCCGTGTGGTGCTGATCCTGACCTGGCAGGGCACAAACCCCCGCCTGCGCTCCATCCTTCTCAACTCCCACACCGACGTCGTGCCTGTCTTCGAGGTGCTGGGACAGGACGAGGGGTGGGAAGGGCACGGAGAGGAGGATGGAGTGGAGTGGGGCTGGTCCCCTCTGTGCCACTCTGCCATCGTGGACGCTCTTCCCTGCAGGAGCACTGGACCTACCCGCCTTTCGAGGCAGTTAAAGACTCGCAAGGCAACATCTACGCCCGAGGTGCCCAGGATATGAAGTGTGTCTCCATCCAGTGAGTGGAGGGCTCTGCACCTGCTGGGTGAGCACGGTGCTGGTGGTGTCTCTGAGTGATGCAGGACAGGATGCCACTATCCCCAGGGTCACTGGGGCCAGAGGTGCTACTGCTTGACCTGCCCTGAGGTGGCTCAGAGCACGCAAACCCCTCTCCTGCACAATGACCGTACACTACCTTCCCTTGCAAGGTACCTTGAGGCCATCCGGAGGCTGAAGACAGAAGGGAAATCTTTTGCCCGCACCATCCACCTCACCTTTGTGCCTGGTGAGTCCCCAGGCTGTCCCCTCTCAGGAGGTACAGAAGGGGCTGGCAGCTGGGTGGTGCTCTGGAGTCTCCCATGGCACCACCCAGCCAGGCTCCCCAGGTATCGACCTCCCCTAGCTCAAGGCTGGAGAGGTTTCCATGTCCAAGGACATCAGGTGTGCTGATGGCATCCAGGCTGGCATGGAAGGAGGACTGGGTGTGGTGGGCTGGGGGATGCCCCAGTTCCTTCCTCCACGCCAGGCTCTCCCCCACAGATGAGGAGGTGGGCGGACACAAGGGCATGGAGATGTTCGTGCAGCGCCCTGAGTTCAAAGCACTCAACGTGGGCTTTGCCATGGATGAGGGTGAGTAGCGGTAGGGCTGGCACAGGGACGTGTCTCCTCTTGGCACACACTCCTCTTGGCATCACTCCCCAGGCAGGCACCAGCATCCCACGTGCTTCCAGGGACCCCCTTGGGGGATCCTTCCCCTGGGCAGTGACCCACACGATGCCAACCTGGAGGAAAATACTGCCAGGACAGAGCAGAGGGGGCACATCATGGTACCCCCATGCCCCACTGACCCCCTGTCTGTGCCTACCACAGGCCTGGCCAGCCCATCTGACACCTTCAGCGTTTTCTATGGCGAGAGGAGCCCATGGTGTGAGTATCTGTGTGTCCACTGCCCTATCCCTGGCTCTCCTGGGCACTGATGCTATCCCAGGCTTCCTGCTCAACCCTTCCCTCTACGCCTGCTGCTGCAGGGATAAAGGTGAAGTGCATGGGTAGCCCCGGGCACGGGTCCCGCTTCATCAGCAACACGGCGGCTGAGAAGATGGTAAGAGGGGGTACCCCCTGTGCACCCCCTGTGCACCCTCTGTGCACCCCCATGCCTGCCCTGCGCTGCCAGGCACCTGCCCATGGGGCTGCTCCTCACCTGCTGCTCTTCCCTCCCCAGCACAAAGTCATCAGCTCCTTCCTGGCCTTCAGGGAGAGCGAGAAGCAGAGGTAGGAGATGGGCAGCAGGATGGCAGTGGCTTAGTTCAGTCCTGGAGGGGGCCTTTGGGATCTCAAGCCAAGCTGTGATCTGGCACTGCTGCCCTGTGCCTCAGTTTCCCCATTTTGGGTGATGGCAGGGAAGCACTTCTCCCCAGGTGGCAGATAGTGACTGTCCCTTGCATCCCCTAAGGCTCAAGTCCGACTCAAGCCTGACCCTAGGGGATGTCACCTCTCTCAACATGACAATGCTGGAGGGGGGTGTCTCCTTCAACGTGGTGCCCTCCGAGATGGCTGCTGGCTTTGACATCCGCATCCCACCCACCGTGGACCTGAAGGTGGGCACCGTGCCAGCCTCACCCAGGAGAAGAGTGGGATGAGGGTACCCTGCTCACACCCCTCCTCTGGTCTCTGTCCCAGGCCTTCGAGGAACAGGTGGCCACATGGTGCCGTGGTGCCGGGGATGGTGTCACCTATGAGTTCCACCAGGTGAGGGATCTCAGCCACCTGGGCATATTGTGCCTGTCCCTCTTCTGCCAAGTGCCACCCCCTCGCCCCTTCATCTGCCCTCTCCCTCTTGTCAGAAATGCATGGACCAACACATCACCTCCACAGAGGAGTCGGACCCATGGTGGAAGGCCTTCAGTGGGGTCTGTAAGGACATGTAAGTAGTGTCCCCAAGAAGGGCAGGACCCTGACAGGGACATGAAGTCAGGTGGTCCCTACGGGTTTCTGAGGTCATGTCAGGTCTCTTTTCCCATGGGGTGTAAGTAGGACGAGGGACTCGACTGTCCATGCTGACACAGGGTCTCTCTTGACAGGAAGCTGCAGCTCAAGCTTGAGATCTTCCCAGCTGCCACTGACAGCCGCTACATCCGAGCGGTGAGTGTGGTGCCAGCCTGCCACAGGTCCCTCACCTGGGATGAGACCTGCAGCCCCAAGCAGGAGCTGTGTCCGGGTGAAAGGGAGCATGTGGTGCCCATGCCAGCTCTGACCTCACTCCATGTTTCCCCATCTCCAGGCAGGACACCCTGCTATTGGCTTTTCACCCATGAACCGCACCCCAGTGCTGCTCCATGACCACAACGAGTTCCTGAACGAGCAAGTCTTCCTGAGGGGCATCGAGATCTACGCCCGTCTCCTGACTGCCCTGGCCTCAGTGTCCCCGCTGCCCGCCGAGGGCTGAGTGCCCGGCGAGGGGCAGGAAGGGGGTGCCAAGCAGAGAGACCCAAGGCTTTAAAAGGAGGGGCAGGGGCTGGGCACAGCATAAACCTGCTAACGTGCTGGGGATTTAGATGGATGGCATCATGCCGTGTTGGTTATGTTCAGGGCTGGCCTGATGGTGACACCTGCAGGGTTGTGTCCCCCTTGGCCAGGTGCCAGTAAAGCCTCATGCCCAGGTGCCTCCAGCCTTTCCTGGTGTTGTCAGTGCCTCTTCCTGTCCCTGTGCCATCTCTGGCTGCACTGGCTGGGTGGTGAGGGGCTGGCCAGTGCCCCACTCTGCCTCCCCATGCCTTGTCCTGCCTCCCTGCCCACTTGCTGGGGGAGCTGGGGCTAGTGCTGCCCACCCTCCCTATCAATAAATCTCCTTGGTAAGCACAGCCTGGAGCAGGGTGGCCTGTCTGTCTGTCTGTCTGTCTGTCCATGATGGTGCTGCCCACAGGCACTGCAGATTTCCTCATGCAGTGCAGTTTGCTGGGGTGCTTCTCCTCCCCTGGGCTCACTGCCTGCATGACAGCAGTGCGGGCAGGATCCTGCCCGGGCAGGCTGAGGGGCCTCTGCTCCCGATGGGCCTCGGGGCACTGGTGCTGGGCTTCATTTGTTCCTTCCCTTCCTCCCTCCAGAGCTTCTGCAGCCTCCACAGCCCGTCTGGTCAGGGCAGGCAGCAGCGGGCCTGGGCAGGCACCTCTGCTCACCTGCCAGAGCTGCCATCGGCTGCATCTCCTCCCCGCTGCTTCCCAGCCCTGTGTGGCTCCCCAGCGCCCCGGGGTGTGGGATCTGTCCCAGCCATGCGGTTTCTTGGGGAAACCAAGGGCCCACTGAGCGAATTGGGGTGGTTTTACACTGCTCAGGAGACTTCCAGAGCTGCTCCACTACAAAAGGTTGGGGGTAAGCCAGGACCCTCTGGCCTCCTGACCTCTGTTTTATTTAAGAGAGCTGCTGGAACCCTTGTGGGGCTGGGGATAATGAGGCTGCCCCGTGCTGGGATGGGGAAGAGATGAGGCTGGTGGTGACAAAGCACCGAGGAAGAAGTCACCAGCTCCTCTGCTCCTTCCCCTCCATC